>NC_134276.1:49681748-49981854 GCF_949628215.1 Phalacrocorax aristotelis
AAGGAAAAATATTTCATTAGCTCCCACTCAGAAACCTTCACTTTGAGTCCCTTAAGCTCCTAGTCTGACAGCAAATAGACTTTTTTAAGGGAGACATTTACAAGGAATAGGTTATCTGTATTAACTGTCAATTATGAAGATGAGATTCTGTTGAGACAATCATGTTTAATTTAGTTCTCTGATTAAATATTGACAAAACTTTTGACATTTAAACATATCTTTAGTGCAGTGAGTTTCTCTGCAGTAGAGTACATTCTAAAAGACCAATGCTTTTTAAAGCAGTGGAAAAGCTTTTGGGTCCAGACTCAAAAAGGGACTCCCCTATTAAAGGATTTGGACATAAAACTGCTATTAGTGTGAAGGAGAAACAAACCCATGTAAGGATAATCTGGGAACAAGATATAGTCAGGTTTACAAAGGCTCTTAACAAGCTTCTCACAGAGCTTTTAGGGAAGTTGAGACAGCATAGGATAAAAGGACAAGTACTTCCATGGATAAATTATTAGTTATAAGTCAGGTAACATGACAGCAGTAAATTATTAGTTTTTGGAATAGAGAATGACCCCTGGCAGTATTCTGTGCGGTCTCTGCAATGACTTGTGCTGTTTAAGATATTGGCAAGTGATATGGAAAAAGAAATGAAGAGAAAGGTGAGAAATACTGATGATGACACAGGACTATTCAAGATAGCAATGATGACAGCATGCTTTGGGAAGAACTGTGGAGGACATTATAAGACTGAGTGACCAGGAAGAAAAATTGCCAAAGAAATTCAGTATAAATAAAAATTAAGTACCTGCTAAAAACAATACCATACCACATATAAACCATAGTCACATGTCAAATGATGGACTCTGACCTGACTGCTGCCACACAGAAGCAGTAAGATGGGATTATGATAGTTTACGAAAATGTCACCTTTCGGTAGCAGTTGAGAAACAACAAAAAATAAATTAAAACTCAAAATACTAAAAAATAGAAAAAAGCCGCAGTATGCTCCTGACAAATCCATGCTTTGCCCACATTACATTCTGTGCTGGCTTGTTCGGTTGGTTTTTGGTTTTGATTTTTGTGTTGGTTTTTTTTTTTGGTGGGGTTGTCCTATCTCAAAATTATTAAATAGTTTCCATACAATGAATGACTGAGCAGACTGGAAGTCTTCAGTTTGAAAAAAAGATGGCTTAAAATAGCTATTGTAGAGATCTATCAAATTGTGAGTGACATGTACAGAATGCATAGTGATCAACTCTTCACTGTCTGTTCCAAAACCAGAAATAAAGTTAATGAACTTAAATAGAATGAATAAAATTCAGAATAAACAAAAGGATATATTTCTTCACAAACAGCTCAAGGCATGTCTTTTGTGCCATCCAAGTCACACAAGGATATTACTGATGCAAAATTTTGCACAAGTTCAAGAGGGGAAACTATAAAAGTATTTAAAAGAAAAATGAGTTAAAAGTAATTGAATAGACCTCACACATCAGGTTCAGGAAATTCCCAGAACTAAAGACAGCTGAAAAGGCCCAGGAAGTATTCATAAATAATGTGTTTATTTCCTGTTATAGCCAGTTTTAAAGAAAATATCTTGAGCTCAGTTGACCTTTGTTCTGAAGCAATAAAACATTCTCATTTTGCAGATGATGTGAACATTTTAAAACATGGCAACTCTGACTCAAGTGCAACTTAACCTTTGACAAAATTAAATTTCTATAAACACCTAAATTTATGTTGCCAGACGTGCCAAGAACTATCTGTATGATGACAGTGATAGAGTTGGGAGATACTTTGCTGAATGGACTGCAAAATTTATTTATCTTCCAGAAAGGACTTGAGGAAATGTTTCTAACAAGGTTTTTTGGCATGAGTATGAGAAAAGTAGAAACTTCAAATTTCTTGTTTAAATTGTTTCCCTCTCGATCAAGAATCAAATGTTTACTGGCTTATGGAGAGAGAAAAAAATGAATTTTCTTTTTTTTTAATTAGGATATTAACTTGTAATAAGAGACAGATTTGAGGGCCCCCTCAAAAGCATGTAGTGGTGTTTGATATAAAATGCATAAACCAACAGCAGATTAAAGACAAGAACATAAAATTTCCATTTGTGTGAGTAGTTCCTTAGGCTTTTGTTCCCTTATGAGAAATCTTGCATTCTTTCCTGTAAAATGGCAGTTTCAAGAAGGCAATAAGAAGTGTTTTCATTCAGTATAGCCAACTGAAAAGTAGTTTCTCCTGGGAAATGTCAGAATGCATAAAGGTAGGTATTCCATTTTGTTATTCCTTTAATCTTCATTAGATGCAATGTGAGCAGAAATTAGAGTGAATATTTCCCAGGGTTTTTTTGGTCTTTGTTCTTGTAAGTAGTCCAAAGGGTAAACTATCTTCTGTTTGCTTTGTTTTTTAATGAAGTAGTGCCACTAAAAGCCAGCTAAACACCGAGGGTGAATTTTTGTTTGCCAAGGCACCATAGTTGTAAAATAACTGCAGGATACTTTGAATTGTCTTTCATGGGGGCATTACTAGGTTAAATTAAGTTACCATTTATACTATCTGGAATAGATGGATGGAAACATTAAATGTGTATTTAACTGAATACTGGCTTTTGTCTGAAGAATATTCCCCACCCCCCAAATGAGAATAGTATATACAATAAAGTAAAAGGAATGTAACTATTGTGCAGGATCCAGGTGTAAATTTATTGACAATTAAATAATTAGTATTTTTAAAATAATTTTTATACCACAGATAATTTCATAGAATCATAAGAGTTTGGTTGGAAAAGGCCTTTAAAGGTCATGTAGCCCAACCCCCCTGCAGTGAGCAGGGACACCCTCAGCTTGATCAGGTTGCTCAGAGACCTGTCCAGCCTGGCCTTGAATGTTCCTAGGGATGGGGCATCTGGGCACCTCTCTGGGCAACCTGTGCCAGTGCTTCACCACCTTCATTGTAAAAAACTTCTTCCTTACCTCTAGTTTAAATCCACCTTCTTTTAGTTTAAAACCATTACCCCTTGCCCTATCACAACAGGCCCTGATAAAAGTGTGTCCCCATCTTCCTTACAAGCCCCATTTAAGTACTGAAAGGCCACAATAAGGTCTCTCCAGAGCCTTCTCTTCTCCACGCTAAAGACTACTGACAAGCATTATCCCATTTCAACACTTGGAAGCCACAAAAGTATGTTCCCTAATTCAGGTGCTTGTGGTTTCTGATACAGTTCCGGATGCAAGCTAATCAATGTGTCAAGAACTCCAGTAGAAGCATTACAGCTTGCACTGCCATGCATAGTGATAACAAGCAACCTTAGCCAGAAGTTCCCTTTTAAAGATAACTTCACTATCTAATTGATAGGTTTGGCAACATGGGGCCTGGACATTAGAAGTTTTATTATGCACATGAATAAGCATGTATAATACAGGGTTTATGCTTTATTGGAAGAAAAATATGACAGCAGCTGTTTCATTGCTAATAGCAAATCATGATTAAAATGAATAAGCATTGTAACAGAAATAAACAGCAGGGTTTCTCAGTTTTGATGCTTTAAATCCATTGAAACCTTGAGATGGAGTTATGGCCTAGTGAATATTTCCTCATTTTCACATCCATTAATTAAATACATCTATCAGTATTCCATTCATTTCCCTGCTGCTTCAACTGCTTGTCCTGTTACCGGTACCTAGTCTAGGAGAATACCTCTCTGTCACCCTCTCAACTGCTTGCTTTCTTTCTCTTTGTTTTGTTTTGTTCAGTTTTGTGTTCCTATCAAAATATCTCTTCTTTAGCTTTTTCTTCATCATATGTTGGGGGAATATGCTAGTTTTGAATGAAAGCTGAAATGACTTTTAATTAATTTGAAGATGTTCTTCCAACCCTGGAGCTTAACAATATAATGTATGTCATCTGTTACTTTAACTTCAAGGCTGATGGTACTGGAAAAAAGCACTTGAAACAGAATTTAAAAGTAGGCTAATTTTCTTATGAGATTAAATTCTGTCTATGGATATTATGAAAAACCCAAAACAAAACAAAACAAGCACCATGAAACTAACTGTCCAAATCAGTTAGCCTACATCCCCCCTCTCCTCCTCCTTTCCCTGAGCTTTTATTGATGAACATGATTATCATATAGTATGGAATATTCCTTTTGTCAGTTTGGGTCTGCTGTCCCAGGGCTATCCCCTCCCAAACTCTTGCCCATCCCCAGCCTATGGGATTTAGAGGGAGGCAGAGGTTTGGAGAGAAAGGCTTGATGCTGTGCAACCACAGCTGAATAACAGACAAAATACTGGTGTGTTACCAACTCTGGTTTAACCACAAATACAAAGCACAGCACCATACTAGCTAGTTAACTCAAACCAAACCAGAACCAGTACAATCCATCACAAAGAAATACGTATATTTCTGGCAGATACCTGGGAGGGACTCCAACAACTCTCTTTATCATGTAGAACTCCAACTCTTTCCTACAGTCATAAATCATTATTTGTTACTGTTATGTATGATATGGGGTCAAACTCTAGCATTTCAATATTAAAACAACCTAAATTATTCACATATTTAGGCACCAGATCTACCGACCTTCCATTTAAAGACCTTCCACATCCTGTCATGTGTCAGCATCCATGACAATCTTAGGTTTGGCTTTTTAGAACATTATAGTGAGGTGCTCCAAGAATACTCTGAGTATCCTTTTTTTTTCCAGGTCATCACAAAGTACCAGTGCTGTGTTCAGAGTTGTTACTGTGTTCACTTGTCATTGGACAATACACAGGTCTCTGCTTTATTTGTGTTCATCAGCCACCTCTCAAATTGTCAAGTGTCTATTGAAACAGTAAAATATGTAGCCTTTTAAAATATCAAAATTATTTTCTAACAGGGAACCAAACGCAGCCTTAAACCATGGCTACACAAAAATTAATAGATATAAATATCAGCACTTAACTCCCTGCTAGTAAAACCACATTGAGAAATTTTCTAGCAGCTTCCTGTCCCTTCCAAAACCCTTAATCACAGACATGGCTATTTGTAAACTAATTATAGAACCTTCCAATACACCTGAAGCCATGGTTGAGGACATTAAGAGACAGTGCAAGTATCAGTTTCTTTACAATCACGAATGGGGGTTTCCAAGCAATTTCAAATTATTAGCAATGTTCATAGTTTTGTTTTCTCTGTGTATCTACAATTTCCCCTGCAGACAGGGGGTCTGAACTGCAAATGAAAGTCTAAACCAAAAAGTTAAAATCCTCTGTTTTATATTGTAGATACCTATACCTGAGCTAGCTGTCTACACTGCTTTTACAGCTAGTGAAGAGGAACAGGATTAATGAATCCCAATGTGTCTTAAACAGACGACATGCAAAACTTTCTAAAAGTGCCCCTTCACCTGCGATGACAGTGAAATAAGGGTAATTAACATAGCTACAGATATTTACATCATTATATTTGCTGCAAGGTGAGAGGAACTATTCCTATGAAGTCTCTTTCATAATTTTAGTGTTATAATACACCACTTTTCATAGCAATACAATGTCAAAACAACTCATAAAAGCATAGGTCTATTTAGAGTCATATTGTGACAGTTTTATTTGCATTAAGTAGCTTTTTATTCTACAGATAGCGTTGTTGCTTTTTTTTTTTAATTGCAACTACTTCTAGAGAGACATATACTAATTAGCATAAATAAGGGTTGCAGACACAATTAATATATATCATTTTAAAGGATATTACCTTAATTTAAATATATTTAGTGCTATAAGGTGAAATACCTATTTCTTTGAACCAAAAAGCATTAACTATTATTTGCATATTGCAAACATACCAAGATGTATTTAGTTCATATATTTGAATACATGGCATGTATCGTTCAAGTACCCAGAGATGTTCACTGGAAACAAATTTTGGTAAAAGTCATTAAAAGCAATTGAGAAATTGAACCATTAAAAAATCCATTAGCTAAATTAGAAATGAAAAGCACATTTCATTCTAAAAATCCAAACAATCTCATATTCTTAGTATTTTAAATTTAAGAAATTTGAAAAGATTGGTTTCATTCAAGAAGAAACACATTAATGAATCAAATAAGACAACTAAATGCTAATGCCATATGTCACTATATCATATTGATTTACCTACAGCATTTAATTGAAGCAGCTGTATTAGATGTTTGGTACCATAACGTAATACTTTACATCCTCTGATCAGTTGAAAATCTAAATTGAACCTATGTTGTGGTGTAACCCCAGCTGACAGCTAAACACCTCACAGCCACTGGCTCACTCCCTGCCGGTGGTTTGGGGGAGAGAATCAGAAGGGTAAAAGTGAGAAAACTCGTGGGCTGAGATAAAGACAGTTTAATAAGTAAAGCAGAAGTTGCTTACACAGGCAAAGCAAAACAAGGAATTCATTCACTACTTCTCATTGGCAGGCAGGTGTTCAGCCATCTTCAGGAAAGCAGGGCTCCATCACACATAATGGAGGACATACACCATACCACTGAATGACACACCCCCCCCCCCCTTCCTCCTTCTTCTCCCAGCTTTATATGCTGAGCATGACCTCATATGGTGTGGAATATCCCTTTGGTCAGTTGGGGTCAGCTGTCCCAGCTCTGTTCCCTCTCAGCTTCTTGTGCACCCCCAGCCTACTCGCTGGTGGGGGGATGTAAGAAGTAGAAAAGGACTTGACTGTGTAAGCACAGCTTAGCAGTAACTAAAACAACCCTGTGTTATCAACACTGCTTTCAGCACAAATTCAGAACATAACCTCATACTAGCTACTCTGAAGAAAATTAACACTATCCCAGCCAAAACCAGCATAACAATAGAAAAAGCAAAATAAAATATTTATATTTATTACAGCACATGGACAGCTGAAGCAAACTGAAATCTTAGCTTCTCATAAAAACAGAATGAGAGTTACATTTATTGTTTTGACATAGCCCTTTTGTATGGTTTATTATGGTTATTGTAGAAATTTAAGCACTAGGGGATCATACAAATATAGTGACGCAGCTGTAAGACATAAGACATTATGAAATATTGGCTCATTTTTCACTTAGTTGAACATCCCTTAAGCTTTATTTGGAATTTTGTTTGGGTGAGGATGGCGGAAATGAGCCATTTTGGTAGATAGCTGCTGGAAGTGCATCTTTCTATTATGACTGCAAAGGCAGAAGTGATGTGTGAAAAACAGGTATGTCCTTATAAAGAAACGAACATGTCTCAGGCCTTTAATACTGTATACAGTCTGTGTGCTGGATGTGCATCAGATTTAGGAATTTTAACCCTGGGTAGTCTAAGGTACAACTGCTGGCTGAAGCACTCAAACCAGGTTGAAATGAATTTAGGTGCTTTCAGTGGCAAGGTGGCTGTTAATTTCTAGCTTGTTCCATGGAAGCCCCAATCCACCTTGTTTCAGCCTGTGCTCTGTACTTTGAGGCTATCCTGAGTTCAATTCAAAGGAACAGCGGTGCTTTATAGAAAGCAGTTTATTGTCAGTGTTGTCCCTGCAGCTTAAGGAGATTTAAATCCATGATTCACATTTCCCAGGAAGCTGCTTTAACCAATGGACTATCAAAATCTCTAGAATGGTGCCACTAGATCTGTCATTGAACTATCCACAGGTATGAATCCAGGATTTAATGGGACAAAAAAGAGAAATAAGGAAAATGAAAGGTTACTGTGTAGCTCATTTGTTAAGGGCATTCCCTCACAGAGAGGCTCCCTGTCATCTGGTACCTGTATACTGGACTGCTTATGCACCTTGCATTTAAGAATCATTTGATAAAATGCCTTAACAGTACTGGGAACAAAGACAAAAATTAGGTTACCTCTCTTCCACACTATTTTTGAAGGTGTGCACAAGAATCCAAATTCTAAAGCATCTGGAGGCTTTCTGAGGGTATTATTAAACGAAAAACATCACCACCAATTTAATGAATGTCTTGCAAGACCTTATTGACTCTGCTAACATCCTTTACCTTAAAACACCTTGTTTAAAAAATATTGCATGTATGCATAGATATATATTAGCATATATGTGCATACATGTATGCACTCACACCCCTGAAAAGTAATTTTAATTTGTAAAGAAGACAGCAAATAAAATCTGTCAAAGTTAAAAACTATTATAGTTCTTCACACACTGTAAAACGCATATAAGTAACAATTCCCAGTGTCTTCAAAGATTTTGTGTTCTGTCAGATATTTTGTCCTCATTCTGTTGTTTATGTGCAACAAAATGTGCAACCAACAAATCATTTTAGCTTCTTTATTTTAACTTACAAAGAACTTAAATAATATGGAAAAGACTATAATGATTTTTCCCTTCAACTTTTGTTTGTAGTATGTTGAAAATGAACGCTATCTTCATTAAAAATTACAAGAAAGTCTGAAGAAACTGAAGAGTCACTGAAATTTTTGCTGCTTTGTGGATATCATCCTATCTTCCACTCAGAACTGTTAAGCTAATTGTTTCTAATAATAGGCTTATTCTTTACCAGGTTTTTATCTTTCAGTGAAATGAGATCTGAAAATGTATGAACATTTAAAAGGAGAGACATTGTTGCTGGAAACCAAGGAAATTATTTATTTCAAATTCTACACGTACAAGAGAGAAACAATACCATGTTCAGAACCAGTTTGTTTTAGACAGAGACAAATTATCTGAATTTTAGAGGAATAAAAAGTAAAATATCCATTGAATAAAAAGGAACTATTACATAAAGCCAAGTTTTCCACACCGTGAGAGAAATATGTCATTCCCACTGAATCATCATTCCCACTGAATCACACTAGGAAGGAATGGAAAAATCCACATTATCCTCTCCTGACTTCAAAATACAAAGCTCAAAGTTTCACCAAAACATAAGCCTAGTGTTCCTCCAGTTCGCAAGCTGTTCATCCAAATAAGGTAGCAGAAAGAGAGTAAAAACAAATGCTGCTGTCAGGAGGTAAGTTTCAGGTAGTTCATAATAAATAATCTTGATGAAGGAAGTACTGGTGCTTTTATTGCACAGTACATTTTCACAAATACTTACAAAATACCTTGCCTGGTTCTGTATCGAGCAAGCAGAGCACCTTGGTGGGGCACTGCTACTGCTCTTCCACAAATTGCCACACGGTCTAACATCACCCCTGAGCCTCACTGCAGCTCTATCAATTGCCTTACAAATTATCTCCTTTTATGAGTTAGTGAGTATTTAGGGTTGTTAGTTTTCCAGTTTTGGGTTGCTGGGTTTTTTTTTGCGTGTTTTCTCAATAAATTACCTCAAACCTATTACTAGTTTTCAGCACTTCAGAATCACAATCTAAAAAAAAAAAAAAAGAAAACCCAAACAAAAAAACCCCAACCAACAAAAAAAACCAAACCAAAACCAAAACCAACAATCAAACCCAAACCAAATCAACACCAAAACCCCTCAAGATAGAAGTCAGTAAAAAGAACCCCCCTGGAGCTACATCACATATCCTATACCTTAGGATATATTTTTTTTTTAAACTTAATTGATTATGCTTTAGCAATCTGAATAGAGGACAATACACTGCTATGTTTATTAAATTGTGCCTCCTTCCTCTTTGCTTTACCATGACTTCTGCAGATTGAGCTATGATTTTCTCTTCAGAAATCTTCAGTATAGCATAACAAATATTTTCAGTCCCAAACACAGATTACGTTCCTTTTGTTATCATTCTCAGTTGTAGAAAGGTTTGCTTAACCATGATGTAGTCTAAATTATAACCTCAGTTAGATGAATACAGACACCAATGTCTTTGATTTGCATGGGTAGCTACTTAAGAGCGTGTTAGAAGGAGAATCGCACTGCAGTTGAACTGTATTCTGTTTATTTAGAAATAATCCTGTTTGCTTTAACATTGGAGAAGTCTCAGAAAAGCAGTAATTTCTGTCCTAATAGCTCCAAGCACCTATTTCAACTAACATTCAAATCCAGTGTTAAAATAGTACTGACATCAAAAACCTTTCCTTGACTTTTTCTTTTTTTCCAGATTGCAGTACTGTTGTTTCACTGTCTATTGTTCCCCTGTTGTTTTCTCTGTATCTTCTGGTATTTTTATCCCTTCTCTTTTTTTCTTACACATATACACTCTGACGAAAGTACTATTTATGTCAGTTCCCACACCTGTGTTATTTATATTCTGGTGCAGTGTCATATGTGCCCTTATTCTGGGGCAATTCATAGCGCTGTATATAATAATTCATATATATACTATATATGGATATTTATCTACTAATATATAATGGCTGTCTTTTCATTATCCAGTTTCATAGAGAAGACCAATGCTGTTTTGCAACAATCTCACAAAAATGATAGTGATTATAATCCAATGCCAATTCAGAAAGATAAATCCAATCCAATGGAGTGGTTTATAAGGTGGTCCAAGAGGACTACCTTCTTAAAACAAAATAATTAAATAATTAATACCACCACTAATAAAGAACAATATACATGTATGACTGCATATTTGTCATTAACCATTTTATTGTTACTGAATGAGCTGTCAAAGTTGAAGGATTCTCACATTTAATGTAATGACATAATGTGCTGATTAGAAAAGTACTTCAATTTACACAGACATAATTAGATTTTTTTCCCTCTAAATCAGAAGATAAATTTAACTGCAATGAAAATTATTCAGAGGGTTTTCTAAAAAACAAACAAGAAGAGCTTTAGTAAAACATTATTTCATTGTGAAATTCCCCCATCTTCAGCTCCTGAAGTTTGATGATAGACCAGGGTATAGTTTTTGCACTGAATTAGGCCCTGTGAATGCAATAAAAATGGGCTTTGACTCTGTCAGAACTATCATGTTTCTAAATCTGTGAAATTGAAGCATTCCATATTCACAGCACAAAGCAATAGACTAGGCAAAATAGGAAGAGTGAGACACTTAGGAAAAGAAAGTCATTTGCATGTAAATCTAAAAATATATTCAGACTATCTGTGCTTCCTCTCATTTAGCTGATTATGTATGGGGAAATACGTGAGTGTTCTTCAGCTGCTAGTCTCATTAAGTGTTAAGAAGGCAACCATAAGCACTTTTAAAAAAGTCCCCAAGAAATTGTTCTACTTTTTCAACTTCTGAATCAATTAGGTGACTTTATTAAAATCTCTATTAATGAGTCTAAATGTCTTGTACTTCATTCTCAACGAGGGAAATCAGGATGTAATTGGTAACCAAGATTATTTTAGTAATGCTAAGGTGTATTTTTTTTATTCCTTGAGCATTCTCCTGGATTCTGAAGCTAACAGTTATGCATAGATCTATAGTATTTGTGAATATTATGATCTTTAAAAATGTGTGAGGACATAGGTGAGGATACTTTTCTGGGGGGTTTTGGTTTTGGTTTTGTTAAGGATGACCATACATTGAATTTTAACAGGAAGCTAAAACTTTTTCATACAAACCATCCCAAGAGGTGTTCCTGTAGAACAGTCTTGTGGCGTTGGCAAGCTGGGATGTTTTCTGCCATGGAAGGTTTTAAATACCTGATTGCACAAAGCCCTGAGCAAGGGTGAGACCTGCCCCTGCTTTGAGCAGGAGATTGGAAAGGATACTTCTGGAGGTCACTTACAACTTGCCCATGATCCTATAAACTTATGAGAATGATAGCTTATCACTGTTTGTCCCAGATCATACTGTACAATCAAGCTCTAAAATAATGGTTCCATAATTCTGTGATTCACTTTAAACTTAATGTAAGGCTACTCCAGAAGAAACCGCTTTAAGTTAGGCTCTTAATTCCATCAGCACTGATTTAAAGAGAAATAATTAAATTAGCAAGACTTCAAAACTCAAGACTTGATAGTTGAGCAGGCTTGCCACTAGGCTTAAATCACAGGTGTAAAAAGTGTATGAAATTAGTAACTTTTACTTAGAAAAAAATGTTACATCAGATGAATCTTGCATAATTTATCCTTCGTACAAATCCAAATGGCAGTTCCTGTATTCTGAATATATCTGCACACCTTTAGTTACCATTCTGTTCTTTCTATCTTGTTCTCAAAGAGTTATTACCTATTAGTTTATATAAATGAGGGAGATGAAATATAAAGCAATAAGCATTGTCATTGTCAAGCTGGGTGACCATTTCAGTTGCTGCTCTGTATTAGAAGTGATTTACAGGATACTAGTGTGATACTGACCCATTCAAAGTATTAATAGTCTGAGACTGCTTATTGTGTCACTTACTGAGGGAAACTAAGTAGGAAAGTTTCTAGTTTGTGATACTTGAAATAGTTACTGACTTAGTTCTGTTAAGCCTCTTGTACTCCTAGAGAAGCACAGAACGGCAACTTCAGCATTCAGCATTCTGTGGGCAAAACAACTACCTTATTTAACTACAGTCATGACTACCCAGAGGTTAATGTGTACATATTTGTATATGTCATGATTTTGAGCTTTACAAATATAATGCAAAGGATATATCTTGAAGTCCTGCTGGAGGCATATATGGCTATTTTTGTTTCTTTGCTTTCTTGTTTGTTTCATCTGTCCCTTTCAGTCTAAAAAGCAAGACGTGACATTTAACAACACCTTAGAAAAGGAGGCAAGAGGATTTAACTAAAGTAACAGTACACTGTGAATCCTAGACAATTACCATCAGAGACTGAAAAATTCTGATGAAAGACTAGCTGGCAGAAATAAGAAACTGTTAATTTGTGGATGGAAACACTAAGATCTGTGAGTCATAGAGGTTTAAAGCTTTAAGGCTTTCTGAGTTGCTGTTACCAGGCTGAAAACTGTAAATTAAAATGCAGAGACACTAGACCATTAAATTGTGAACCAGTGGGCTGTGATTCTGATGGGAAGTCAAGAGGAAGGAAAGGATTGTAAGTGGACATCTGCATGGATTTTAATGACATTTTTACTTTATTTGCATTTCTAGTTATTTGTTTAAAACTGAATTAACCAAGGTAGACAATATTTCTTTTTCATTAGAGTTATATTCCTTACAGACAAGTAATACCAAGGATCTTCCACACTGCTGTATACAATTCATTTTAAAGTTCATAATGTATAATGTATAATGAACATGCATGCATATACATATATTAGGAAACCACTAGATACCACACTACTGCAAAAAGGGCATGGGTAGACAGTATTAATTAATTATTTGATTTGCACTCATTGTTTAGATAGCTGTTTTAATAGTTTAGAAGTTACACTTTATTCCACATAACTATTGAAATGTGAATGGACAAATCTATTTATTCTTTCATATTTGAGTTGGGGAAGGAGAAGATGGAAAATATAGATACAGTAGTATCAAATGATGAGACAGCAGTAAGTATAATAAAACTGTAGAATAATCCATAAACTATTTTAATCTCTGCCATTTTAACAAACAGCCAATCCAATAATTGACTATTCTATATGTAAATTCCACAGGCATATAAAAAGTAATGGTTTCAGATTAAAATTATGGGGAAATTATGAAATATAAAATGTAAACCAAAATAACTGTATTTTTAAAATAAAATATTTTTTTGGTGCAAATTCCTGATACGCCGTACAGTACCCTCCTGTTTGGGTATACTAAAATGAGTAGAAATTCATTGATTTGTATTAACTTTAAATCCAGACTTTTTTGATACAAACATTTTACATACTGTACAGAAAATTACTCATCATGAGTTTCTGATTTAATCATTCATAGCATTTTTTCCTACACACTACTTCTGGGAAAAGGAGTATATGCTGACTGATATAGCAATATTTTGCTTAGAAATATAGCCTTTAGGAACTTGTATCTGTAGGTTTAAAGTGTGAATGAAGTTTTTGTTACAATAACCAAATAATTAATAATATTGATTAATAATTTCTTTGTAAATGACAGTAGTTTTCTTCTTTCTCCATGTCCACAAGGAGATCTTGTTATTCTTAGGTTGTTGAGTTATTTGAACTCAATTGACTATTGATTCTTTTTTACTCTATGAATTGACAGAAACATTATCTGTGACTGTTCAGTATCTATATGGAAACTAATGCTCTGTTGGTTAACTTCAAGTGCTCAATTAAGAAAAGCATTTTGGTCTACATGCTCAAATTTTACAGGAGAAAAAGTAATACCAGAAGAAGTAGCAGAAAAAAAAAGGGGGCCTCAATAGTTTTGGGGAATGTTAAGAGCTTCCTGAGGGACTGTTCTTCACAAAAATTAAACTAATGTAAGATTCATAGGCTGTATGCAAGTTAAATTTAATTAATCTGATCACATTCACAGGGAATAGCTACATACATGATTCTAGCTGTGAGTGGTACAATCACATTTTGGCCTATACCAGTTTCTTCACATCACAAAAATGATCTTCCTTCATTGTTTCTCTGCCATAGTACTAAAGAATTAAAAAGTTTTGGAACATCATTTCCCTTTACATTTGCAGCTTTGACTGAGCAAACCATCTAGGCAGCGATATTCTGCTTGAGGCCATTTGCGTTTAAGGTAGAATGGTATGTAGCTTGCAAGGTGTGTTTAACAAACTGAACAGAGCTCTGAGTGGGCACAATTACTACACTTCATAAAAGATAGCATGAGGAAGACATGATATTACATTTTCTTGTTAGTTGCAGAACTTACCCCAAAAGTGAGAGAAATTGACTTTATTTGCTTTAGGCAACTAAATTAAGAGCTCCCACATATGTTGATCGCCAGCTAATAAATATTTAGATAAGGTTCCTACTTGTTCAGTTCCAGCTGTTAAAGTTAGTCAACAGTCCCCAGAACACCCACAGGGGTATAAGAGAAATTTGAAAGTTAATGAATAGTAAAGCAATCTTTCTTGCACTTTGCTTGATACTTTTTCTTTTGCACATTTAGATCACTCTCCTAGGATTATATTAGATTTCTTTTTGATCAGATAGATTGACAATTTTCTGATTTGTTTGTGAGATATTTTTCCCAATGTTGTGCTTGAAGAAACCAGGGAAAATTACAGGTATCTATTTTAAGTGCCCAATCCTTACGCAAACAAGATCTCACCCTGAAGGTTTAGGAAAGTGTATACAGACCTTCATTAACATCTTAGGGAACACAGACAATTTATTCAGAAGGATGGAAAAAGCTAGGTGCCTAAATCAGGCTGACTTGGACTCCATCTACATCAGGCGTTTCTGCATATATGTGTTCACATGTGCCCATATATCTATGTATATATATAAAGGTCATTTTTATAAGTGAGCTGTGTTGATAATGTCTCTGAAATTCTAAATTAGGAACTTTCAAGGTTCTTTTGGTTTTTATGATTAGCTTCCCAGTAGTCACATAACCCTGTTGTCATGGCTGATTTAAAATAATTCGTTTTCAAGAAAGAAAGAGGTTAACACTGAACAAAAATATGCAATAAAAATGGTCCCTTATGCTGAAATTTTTTCTTTCTTACGACTTACACTTCCTCTACTGCCTGCAGTTCTTGACATATCTATTCCCCTTCATCAGTATCTCTCTCTACTTACTTTGTCTCAGTGATTCTATCTGAGTAGAGGTTTCTAAATGAAAAATATTTGATCATACTGTGGCCTTTTATTGCTGTTTGATTCATGTTAATATTCCAAATACAACGAAATTTTGATATTTTTGTTTGTATTTGTAACTTTCATCATGATACCATTTTATTTTATATTGGGTGTAGATGGCAAGTTTTTGGTAGCAGGGAGCTGCAGGGATGGCCTCTGTGAGTAGAGGCCAGTGGTTGCCACATTCTGGAAACAGCCAGTTCCAGCCAGCTCCACAACAGACAGCCAAGTCCATCAGGCAAGCTGGTGGCACATCTGGGCAAACATATTTAAAAAAGAGTAAAATGCTACACAGGCATTGAGGAGTGAGTTTAAAAGTGAGAAAGAGCCATGAGAACACCAAAGTCAGTGAGAAAGGAGGGGTAGGAGGTGCTGCCTCTGGAGAAGAGATTCCCCTGCAGCCTGTGGAGAGAACCACACCAGAACAGATAACCGCATTGCAGCCCACACTATGGATTACCCCACACTGGAGCAAGTGGATATTTCCTGAAGGAACTGTGGTCTGCTGAAAGCCCACAGTGGAGCAGATTTTTCTGATAGGAACTGTAGCCCATGGAGGACCTACTCTGGAGCAGGTTTATCCTGAAGGACTGAAGCCCATGGAGAGGACCCACAGGGGAGCTGGGCAAATGTGTAAGAAGGAAGGAGCAGCAGAAAATAACAGCTATGGACTGGCAACAACCTCGTGCCCCCCATAACCCCTGTCTAGGTAGGAGCATTGGAAATGAAGGATTGAAAGTGAGATGGGGAAAAAGGGGTCTGTGTGTGGGATTGTGTTTTAGTTTTGGTTTTGTTTCCAACCATCCAGACCTATTTTAATTAGCAATAAATTAAATTAATTTTCCCTCTGTTGAGTCTCTTTCACCCATGATAGTAACTGCTAAGTGATGTCCCTCTCTTTATTTTGACCCATGAGTTTTTCAGTCTTATTTTCTCTCCCTGTCCTGCTAAGGCCGGGTCTGGCAGCTAGCAAGGGTTAATCCACTGCACATTTAAATCTCTGTTCTAATGTAATTATTCATTCTATGCTAGGAATTTGATACTTTAGGTCTGGTTCTATCATACCACTCTTAACACCTTCAAATGAAAGACCCAACTTAGGAGAGATATAGGGATGTTCACATGATCCTTCACATTTTCATCTGAATAACACCTTAGAACAAATTGTTCTCTAAACTGTGGATTTCTTCTGTTAGCAAGACCTCCAGTAATTACTGGCAGGGGATTTTAGTTGCCAAAGTTGAAATATGGGTATGACTATTTTTTAAATTAATGAAAGACATTATACGAATAATTGTTAGGAGCTACTGTTTCTCAATATTAATATAGTCTGTCCCTGCTTAGTTTAGATGATACATGGAGATGATAAACAAAAGGAAAGATATATTTGTGAACTCATCCTTCAAGTTCAAGGAGTAAAAATGAGAGAAACAAAAGCCACAAATGTGATACTTTAATGTTTATATTCTCCTAGAGAATTTTCATTCTCTTAGTACTGTGGTGCCTGAGGTCCTAGTGTACAGACTGGACTTCCTGCCCACCTTTGTGGTGTTCAAAGAGATACACATATGAGAATAATATTATCTCTTTAAAACATTCACGTCTCATCTTGCTATAGTGGTGAAAATTAGCTTCAAAGAAACAAAAAGGTGAAATTAATAGAAACAGTAAATGACTGAATTCAGAAGTGACCCCTGGAGATCTTCTAGCTCCAACACTTGCTCAAAGCAGGGTCACATAGAGTAACTTGCTCAGGGCTGTTTTTAATCAAGTTTGGCATGTCTCCAAGGATGGAGTCTCCACAATATCTCTGGGCAACCTATTCCAGTGTTTAAACACACAGAATAAAAAAGGGTTTTATTTTTCTTTTATGTTTTGTTTGAATTTCCTGTATTTATTTAGCAAATTAGTTTGATAAAATGCGCTGATTTGTAGTGCTTTGTGAGCATTCAAGCATTCTGAATAAATGGGTAAATTTCTGCATATGCTTGTAAATGGTACAAATGACCACCAATCCTATAAAGTTGCTTATCCATAGTAATATTTGTGATTGTGATGAATCACACCCATTGGAATCTGACAATATCCATCTTGCCATTTGATTCCTAAAAACTGGATCTCCTGTGGAAGTTCTTTGACCTTACTTTGTTTTATGGCAAAACTGGCTTTCAGAAGGATTTGGACTATTTTCTTCCCTTTCTCAAAAAATTCTTCTGCTGTGTTGCCCCATACGATGATCATGAGTGTATTGTAGGTGTTCTGAAGCCTCTCCCTGTTCCAGTACAGTCTGAATCGGTCCATGGCAAATGGTAGGACTGTGTTTCCACCCCTAGGGTAGTCGATTCCAGGTGCACTGGACGCCCCCCCATGTGAAAACAAACTGTGGCCTGCACTCTGCTGCCAGAGGGATTGAGAAGAATGCATTAGCAATATCAATTGTGGCATACCACTTGGCTGCCTTTGACTCCAGTTTGTATTGAAGTTCTAGCATGTCTGGCACAGCAGCACTCAACGGTGGAGTGACTTCATTCAGGCCACGATAGTCTACTGTTAGTCTCCACTCTCCATTAGACTTCCGCACTGGCCATATGGGACTGCTAAAGGGTGAGTGGGTCTTACTGATGACTCCTTGGCTCCTCAGTCAGTGAATGAGCTCATGGATGGGAATCAGGGAGTCTCTGTTGGTGCGATATTGCTGCCAGTGCACTGTTGTGGTGGCGATTAGCACCTGTTGTTCTTTGGCCTTCATCAGTCCCACAACAGAAGGGTCCTTTGAGAGGCCAGACAAGGTAGACAGCTGTTTAGTTTCCTCTGTCTCCAAGGCAGCTATACCAAAAGCCCACTTGTACCATTTTGGGTCCATGAAGTACCCTCTCCTGAGATAGTCTGTGCCAAGGATGCACAGAGCCTCTGGGCCAGTCACAATGGGGCGCTTTTGCCACTCATTCATGGTTAGACTCACTTCGGCCTCCAATACAGTTAGCTCTTGGTATCTGCCCCTTTATAGTTTGATGGCATTAAGGTGCACTGTGCATCTGTCCACTAAAGCTTTATACTCCTAAAGTCTGATTTGCCAGGCCATCAGATCCACACAGTCCAGTAAGCCCGGTTATCCCTTTCCTCCACCTGGCTGGAGGCAGGGCCCCTCTATTCCTGATCCCTTCTTCTTGTGCACCTGGCAGAGCATGGGAGGCTGGAAAAGTCCTTGACTAGTGTAAGCGCTACCTAGCAACAACTGAAAAATCAGTGTGTTATCAAAATTATTGTCATAGTAAGTCCAGAACACAGCACTATGCCAGCTACAGTGAAGAAAGTTGACTCTATCCAAGCTAAAACCATGACATTGTGTTATAAAAGCAGTTGTGATTTATACTGCTCAAAAGAGAGAAAGTAATGGTGGAAATGCCCAAGTGTAGAGTTCATGAACACTTCGACTGAAATCTGTTTGCAATAGCACTCAGAAAATACCTATAAATAACAAATATCACTCAGAAATCCAATATGGATAAGCACTGAAACTCATAAATGACAACATATCTAAAAGAATTGTTTATAAAAAGACTTACTCCTTACAGCTTACTTCCTCTGTGGACATTTGCTGCCCTGAAGAATCACAAATAATTTATTTCATGGTTAGACACACAAAGCCTAAGTAAAAATTCTATACTTGTTGGACAAGCCCCAGCTGACAACCTCAAATTATCTGTTTATTGCAAGAAAATAAGTGTCAAGGGATATGGGAACCTCACTCACATTAAAAAGAATTTTGCCTATTTTATACTACACAGTTTTTGAAACATGGTTTTGGATATACCTGCAAATAGACAGTAAACTTTTTATGTTTGTAAATACACTGCCCCAGATAACATGTGGAGTAGTAGTCTGTAAATCAATTAAAGTTTAATCATTCATTTATGATATCCCAATATGTAGCTATGAAACTCATGATATTGCAAGAATACAAATGATTTGAATACAATGTTTTTGAGAGTTTTTTTATAGTAATACTTAATTCCAGTGTGGATATGTTAATGTCTCTGTGAGGCAGCTCATCAATTTTGACCTGTTAGTATTTATAAATTTTAAGTCACTTGTTCTTTCTAAAATATCAGCTCTGATTCTGTGTATTTCTCTCTTTAACATGCCCTGTCACATCATCTTTAAGAACATCCTTTCTGTGACTCAAATGACAAAACTGATTATCAACTCTGTATTGAAATTATCTGAATTATTTTGTATCATATTGTAACTTTGTCTCAGAAAAGTCTTTCTAAATTTAAAATTTAAACCAGTTTTTGTTTTACTTCTCTAATGACCAATAATTGTAATCTTGACAAACGTGTTTTAAAAAGAAAAATTACAATTTTGAGTATTGATATCTCAAAGTATTCTGCTATTCATTTACTAAAAAAGATAAGTGAAAATTTATATCTGGTTGGATCTGAAATCACTGAGGGAATTTTGAAGAATATTTAGATTTTTATATTAATTATATTAAAGCAGATATAGTTATTTTATTAATAGCATGTCCATTAAGTAAATGTAACTCCACACCACACACAACTTTACTAACTTTTTTGTTTCTTTAAATAGTGCAAAACAATAGCTACATTTTAGGTTCTGCTTACAAATTCCTTGTGATAACCAGAGCTAGTGAGTTGTGACAGCTGCAGAATAATAGATGGAAACCAGAGTATGTTTTTCATCCATTTTCCACGGTTCACTTGCATGAGCTGAAATGGTCAAAATAGTCTAGGGCAAGAAATATTAGATGCATTCCTTGTTAGAGGAAGTGTTCATTCTAAACTCAATAATCAGTCATGAGATAGCAAGCTATTTGACTTTTAAGCTGTCATAATTAAGCTTCAGCATTAACCTCCTTAAGCATTAAAATTAGAGTTTAAATATGCATGACTGATGTAGGTTGTATGTATCGGATCCATTACATTTTCAAACTGACAGATCACTTCTAAGTCACTTATCAAGATTATCCTTTTCTGAGGATATTAACAATGTTAAGAATTTAAATAGGAATCTCATCTCTACAGTAATGAATGGAGAGCAGGTTAGTTCTAGAGAGGGGTATTTGTCTTACAGATGACCTAGTACTGAATTTACTGAATATTGTAGGTCTTGAAAATGGCCAAATATGTGCTTGACTGCTGGAATAGCATAATGTATACTTCATAGAGTTCTGAACTCTGACATGTTGATTTCTTTGTGTAGATTTCACAAAAGCTTTTTCTGAGAAGAATCAGAAGATGGGTTCATGTATTTTTGACTAAAAGAGAAAAAAAATGAAACAAAACTCAAAGGCTCATGAACAAAATATTTGAGCTTAATCATACAGGGTTGCCTACATTTTCAATATTGGTAAAGAACTTACGGAATTCTGTGATGAGTTTACTTTTCATATATGAGATACAGTCTCAATCCATCCTCTGTAACAGATGTAATTTTTAAACCAAAGTTCAGTAGAGTACTTGAAGTATTTGACTACATATTTTAAATGGATTACATCTTGTTCTCAGAGCTCTAGTCAGTTTTCTGCAAGTCTTCAATGACTCATTTTATGAGGCAAATTTATTCTCTACTGATTAGCCTGAGACAAGCAAAAGTAAACTGTGCAAATTGTAACTGAGTGTTTGCAGTATCAGGCTCTTCTAAACACAGTTGTGAAGAAATGTACTGGATTTGTCTGGGATAGAATTTTCTTCATAGTAGTTTCTATGGCGCTATGTTTTAGTTTTGTGACCAAAACAGGGTTAAGAACACAGGAATGTTTTTTTTGTTGCTGAGCAGTGCATACACAGCCTCAGGGCCTTTTCTGCTTCTCACACCACCCCACCAGTGAGTAGGCTGAGGGTGCATAAGAAGTTGGGAGGGGACACAGCAGGAACAGCTGACACCAACTGACCAAAGGGATATTCCATACTGTATGATATTGGGCTCAGCAATAAACACTGGGGAAAGTTTCCGAGGGTGACGTTTGCTTGGGGACCGGCTGGGCATTGGTCAGATGGTGGTGAGCAATTTTTGTGGGGTATTTGCATCATTTGTTGTTCTTGGTTTGGTTTGGATTCAAGAGTGTAGGTATTTTACTCACTAAACTGAATGAGCGAGTGGCTGTGTAGGCTTAGCTGCCTACGAGGGTTAAACCACCACAAGGAAGCATGAATTTTAGTTATGAACAAGGATCAAAATATAAGTGTCACGTTGTCCAGAACTGCCAGACTGGTGTGTTAGAATGTGTCCAGGAAGGCTTTCTCACACTCATGAGACTCGTCCGTTCCTCAGGATGTATGTATAGTTGCTTCTCCTATGATATTTGCCATATTCAATATTCTAAGCAAGATAATCTTTATATAAACATCCAGATGAAAGCTCAGGAGTCTCTCTACTAGAATTATGTAGACATTTGGGTTGATTTTTTATGCAGCAGTAAATAGTATATTTGAGAGTCTTCTTGTGGCCAGAGGATCATCATGTCTGCTTTCTCCTTTTTTGCGGCATAGGACTGAGACAGAAAAGGTTCATTTTCGTTCTGGAATCTGAAATATTATGCATAAATTTTAAATACTATTTTCAGGTGGACAAAACATTAATCAGACCACTGAAGACAGTACTATTCAATTGCCTTTTCAGTTTCCAGGAAAGCAGCAATACGGCTTTAAACTGTGGTCTTGTAAAATTCAGGACTTTTGGTTTGTTTTCCACATCAGTAATTATTTGCAACTTTTGTTCTTAATCCAGTCATCTTCAGCTTTAATGAGAATGGTTCATGAATGAACATCTGGTACACAAATCATCAGTATTGTAAGCATTATTTAAAAACATTTTTTCAACAAAATCTGGACATCATCTTCAGACTTTTTGAATGGCTAGGCTTACATTAAGATTCCACTGAAGACACCTTGTATTGTTTTCCACTGTTTAAACAGCAACTGCCTGAAATTCTCTGAATACTATCATGTGTATTTTTCTGCTGTAAGAAAGCCACTCAGATGAAGTGACACATTTTTTCAAGTCAGTAAAAAAATCCTTCTCACATCTCTATGATGTAGAAATATATATATATACACACTGACATGCAGTGGTTGGTGTTTATAAAGTAGAGAAGAGCTTACCAGATCTTGATTACCAGCAGCACAATTTAAAGCTATGCCTAGGATTCATAAGACATCATAATTTCATTTTATATTTTATTCATTCTGTGAATGATTCCTGCACAGCAACAAGAACTAGGAAATTAATAACAAAAATAAATATGAAATACTGGCATTCACAACACAATTATGCAGAGCAGGCTTTTTTACAAATTATTACCAGCCCAGTCAGCAATCCTTTAGAAACAAACACTTTTCAAAGTATTTACTACATTCAAATTCTCATTCTGTGCAAAAAGGGAATACACTGGCTATGGGAACCCCCCAAAACTTAATGTTAGTTTAGGTAAAATCTTGAGGATCTATGCAAAATACAGCAAAGGGTTGTGAGTCCAGTTACAATCATATTAATACTTATGGCCAAACTAATATAGAGAAAACTCTTTAGTAGTACTTCCCTAAAAAGTTACACACAAGAAAACATACTCATATCTACACTTTTCTCTCCTTAGGGCAGTGAGAAAGACAAGTGGCAAACTAAAAATTTCAGGATACAGATTTTTGCTAGTTCAGGGATGTACTAAGCAAGATGTCTTAGGAAAAACTCTACCTTAAAGGGTGAAGGATCCCAGGACACCTAGTCAGTTTTTAAGGACAGATTTCTCAAAGCACCAGAAAAATCCATATTGATTTCCAAGAAAAGGCCAGCTTTGCTGAGTGTGTTTGATGGCTCAAACACAAAAAGGAGGTATACAGGAGGTGGAAATAGAGACAGGAGGGGTACAGGCACATCACCTGTGTCTGCAGACAGATAAGTGGGAAGATCAGAACTTGTCTATAGTTCAGATTGGCTAAGGATGTGAAGGGCAACAAAAGGGAGCTCTACAGGATTATCACCAGCAAAAAAAAACCCAAGCAAAACGTATGCCATTCTTGTATGTTATAAAGGCAATAGAAAAAGATAAGGCACAGAAGGCTTTTTTTTTTTTGCCTCAGTCTTTACTGATGTTATTGTCCCTCAGAGGGCCTAAATTAGAAGCAAAGTCTGAGGCCAAAAGGTGCTAGGCACAGAAGAAAATATTGTCTTTGTAGAATAATAGTTTTGTTTGGGTTGGAAGGGACCCTTAAAGTTCATCCAGTCCAACGCCCCCGACGTACACAAGGACATCTTCCATTACATCAGGTTGCTCAGAGCCCTGTCCAACCTGACCTTGAATCTTTCCAGGGATGGGGCATCCACCACTTTTCTGGACAACCTGTTCCAGTGTCTCACCACCTTCAATGTAAAAAATTTCTTCCTTATGCCCAATCTAAATCTACCATCTTTCAGTTTAAAGACATTACCCCATGTCCTATGACTACAGGTGCTGGTAAAAAGTCTCTTTCCATCTTTCCCTTTAAGAGTTGAAAGGCCACAGTAAGGTCTCCCTGGAGCCTTCTCTTCTCCAGGCTGAACAACCCCAATTCTCCAGCCCTCTAATCTTTTTTGTGGCCCTCCTCTGGACCCACTCTAACAGGTCCATGTCTTTCTTGTTCTGAGGACCCCAGAAATGGATATAGTACTTCAGGTGGAGTCTCATGAGAGTAGAGAGGGAGAAACACCTCCCTCAACTTGCTGGCCACACTTCTTTTTACATAGCACAGAATAGGACTTTCTGGGCTGTAAATCTGGGCTATAAAATCTGACAGAGCTATAAAATTAGGCCCAGACTGGTTTTCTGGACTGTTCATTGCCAATTCTTATCAAATTTTTTGTCCACTAGTATCCACCAGTCCTTTTCTGCAGCTCTGTTCTCAATCAGTTCATCACCCAGTCTGTACTGATATTGGGGATTGTCCTGACCAAGGTGGCTGATCAACCTGATTAACTTCTATGACTTCTCTGGCTCTGTGGATAAGGGGACACCAATGGATGTAATTTACTTTGATTTTACTAGAGCTTTCTATAATATCTCCAGTAGTATCTTGGTAAATAAAGTAGGGAAATATAGACTCTCTGGGTGTACTACACAGTGTATAAATAACTGGCTGGATCAGTTGTCTCAAAAAGTATTGGCCAACAGTAATGCTTCAAAGACTAACTGGTCACCAGTTACACAAAGTATTCCTCAGGGGTCAGTATTGTAGTTTCCATTAACAAGATCAATGATGAGATGAAAGATAGGGCTACCACGGTCATCTATGACATGAAACTGGGAGGAGCAGATAATATTCTGGATGGTGGGACTTCCATCCAGAGATATTTTGACACACTGAAGGAATGGAAAAATAGGAACTTCATGAATTAAAACAAAGACAAATGAAAAACCCTGCACATGACAGTTCCACCCCATGCCACAATGGTGCATGCTGGGGACAAGCTAAGTAGGTATCAGCCTGCTAAGTAGGCATCATCCTGGGGTAGGGGTGAGGGGAGGGAGCTGGTGTACAACAAATTGAGTATGCGCCAGAAGTACTTCATTAAGGCTTATTACACTCTGAGCTGTATTACCAAAACTATAGCCAGCAGATCTATAGTAGTGATTATCCTACCTCTATTCAGCAGTTATGAAACAGTACCTACATCACTACATCCATTTCAGAGATCCTCAGTACAGGAAAGACAGCGTATATTAGAATGAGCACAGCAGAAGGCCACCAACAGGGTCAGGGCTGGACCAGCTCACAATGTACAAGGAGAGGCTGAGCTGGGTTTGTTCAGCCTATAGAAATGAAGAACAGTGGATCTAATTCTGTTCTCAGCTAGGTATTGGAAGGTTATATAGAAACAGAACCAGATTCCTTTTAGAGGTGCAGATTGATGAGAGACAACAGACACAAGTTATCACACAGGAAATTCTGTTCAGACTTCAGAAGATCCTTCTTCATAATGAAGGTGATTAAGCATTGGAACTGGTTACCCATGCAAGTTCTGAAACTTTCATCTTGAACTATCTAATTCTGAAGTTATCTCTGCTTTGAGTGGGAGAGGTTAGGCCAGATAGATTATTATGACATGTGCTCTGTGTAAGTGAGAATTATACTATCTACTATGATGCGAAGACAAATTTAGCAGTCTCACCCAATGCCAAAATGAGTTAGTAATTCATTTAAAGATTATAAACCAATAGAAACCTAAAATTAGAAGCATGATGAAATTCATGTCCAGTAATTTCAGTGTTTAACAAAAATTATTTACATCTGAAATTGTGAAAAAATAATGAGTAATAAACACATAAAGAATGACAAAAAAATGTGTTAATTACGTTTTTCTTAAGTTGTTTTTTTCATACTCAGCTAGGAAAGAAAATGAAAAAAAAAAACCAACCCAAAAATGTTATTTATTCTGTCTTGCTCATAGTTATATCCAAAGTGCTGAAGAACACTTCACAAAAAATGTAATTTTAGTGGAGTATAGAAATGTACCAATTTTTGAGAGCATCCTACTCTATTTAAATAGAAAGTGTAGATCTCTGTGGTAACGACCCTAGAATCTAAATGTAGCTAATTTCTATTGTGCTCCTGCCTCACTTATTCGCAAAGCTGCAATCTGTAGAAAGAATAAAAGAGATAAACAATATTTCTCCTAGATCCCGGCTAGCTTTTCTGTCTTCAGCCTCATATAAGTATCTCCTATTACTTATAAAGCTTTTGCTCCCCAAATTCTTGTTCCATACTTAAATTAGGGACTTTTTTTTTTTAATCCATCAACTATTATATGTGTTACCTCTTTACTCTTCATTTCTGTCATAGACAGAATGACTTGGAGCAACAGAAAGCTTCTATATATATATGAGCATATGCATCTATAATATTTTTCCCTAAATACCCCTACATGGCTAACACACCTATTGCAACATGTTCAGCTATGGTCTGAGGATGTAATGTCTATTTTAACTAATACAGAGGCCTCTGAGGGTTTTAAGGATATACTTTGGAACTGTATTCAAGATATTTCATGACAATAAATTAACTATGTCTCTAATAAAGGTATACTAACAATCATCCAGAATTCTAAAAATGTCCAAAATTTCATTCTTCTGAATGGTTGATGTTTTGGGACTGTTATGTTGCTGGGAAAAAAACAAGAAAAAAAAAAAGAAAAAAAGAAAAATAGAAAAGTAAACTTACACTGAAGCACAACACAGGAAATATGACTTAAAAATAACTAATATTAACAATTATTATAGTTTATAAAAATGTATGGAATTGACACATAAAATTTACACAGGGAGTTGTTAAGCAATGTTAATTCCTGAGATGTTTTCAATTTATATTCTCCTCCTGTAAATCTCCTAAACATAGACTTGCTTGCTCAGTCTTCCACGGTTGGAATCGGTACTAGACGTACAGAGGCTTCATATCTTCCCAAAGATACCACTTGTGAAACAAAAACATTTGATTAGTATCTTTCAGTAGTTTAGATTTATCACTGCATGCTGTTGTTTGCTTTTGTCTTTGGAATGTTTATAAAGGTTTTCCTGACAAACCGCAGCAGCAAAGCTGCTTGATGAATTTGTTGTGTCTTGAAGACCTGACACTGTGTCTTTATCTTCACCTTCTGTCTGTTTGCATTTTGTGAAAGAATGGGGTTTGCATTTAACTCTCAACCTTACCTTTTATTGAGACATTGGCATTATTACTGTTCAAGAAAGTAGGGGTATGCGCAATTCAGATAGCTCTGTATTTTCTTTCCCTTCGTAAGACACATGGTGCTAATAACCTTATCTTAAGGTTGTGGTACCCTAAGAAGAATCTGTAACCAATCAGTGTTATGGAAATAGAAAATAAAATTTTTTATTTTCAGTTCAACTTATTTTGTCCAACCACAGCTTATAGTAATTTTTTTTACATGTTAAATACCATGATAAAAAATATTTATGCCAGGTTAAAACAAATAAACAACCAACCTATTTCTTTTTCACTGATTTTTAAGGCAAAATCGTACTGTAATGTATATATATATTGAGTGGCCTGGTCTTTCTTTCCTCTCTCTGTTTTCTTTTTTTTTTTTTTTTCCATTCTCCCTCCTGTTGCATTAATAGGTGAATAAATTTGGCAGAAAATAAACCCCCTTGGAATCCCACTGGTCCTCAGATGTCAGAGGGACTCGGGGCAGCTGGGCTTAGATCCTGAGTGTTACCCAATTCAGCACTGTTAGTCCGTGAGGGATTCACTAACAGGGCAATCACTATTAGTCTAGTTGTGCCCAATAACTCTTCACGGCCAGATTCACTAAGAGTGCAGTTTACTGAAGCAACAGAAATACAGGTTCTTATCAGAATGCCGGTGATAAATACACTGTCTGCAAAGCATGTGCAAGTGTAAAGTGCTAAAACACAAAATAACAAGCTTGTTCTCTAAATTTCCCAGGGGAATCACTTCATACAAACAAGTGTTCAAATCTTGCCTGGTAGGCCTCCCTATGCAGGAGAAGAGAGGTTCAGACCATCAAGTGATCCCAGTAGTCTGTGATGGTACCTTCCCTAACGTCCCTTTCTCTTGGGGTCATTTTATACTATTTTATGTTTAGGTGGAGCTTGAGTGACTCTAGTCATACATACTTTTGATATTGATTGGTGTAGAAATTCCTCGCTTCGATTTAAAGGTATAGACTAAGAGAAATTCAGAGCACACACTCAGTGAGGGGTGGTCGTACATTGGAGGTGGGTAACTTTGGGATGGAGGTGTGTGTTTTAATATTATAATGAGTTATAATGAGCAAAGTTCACCTACAGGGTTACTGCGCTGGTCCAGGCATGGCTCCATGGTTCCATCCATCCCCAGATCTGCAGTGATTTATGGATGCGTTTGGCCATGAAGCCTTCACTTCACTCCCTCCTCCAGTTATCTCCCTTGGATTAGTACACCGAGCTCCACCAGTGTTCCTAACATCCAAGAGGGCAGGTGGTGTTGCTTAGGGAATGATCGCTGAACCAATTTCCAGCATGCTAACTGCATTCCATCCTGGGAGTTCTTTTATGAAATATGGATATGAAATATGGATATAACTTCAGCCTCAGTAATTTCAACCTCAGTAATCTCACCCCCAGTAATCATTCCGCACCTCCCCCATTCCTTTTTTTTTTTTTTTTTTTTAATATATATAGTTTATTTTCTTTTAGGCATTTGCCTACAATATATGTTCTATAATGAACACTTCCAGTCCTCGTTGAGTTTGCTTCTTCTGGTTCTTCAAGCACACTGGAAAATTTTGATTTGTTAGCAAGCCTACTACAGAGTGTCAGCAAACCTACAGCTGTCTCTTGGTCTTCCTCATCTGACTTCCACTTGCCAACAATACTGCTACCAGTTTGCTCCCTGCCGGTTTTCCTGCTGTTTCCAAAGCCTTTTCCCAATTATTTTAGACTAGAGTCTGTGTTCTCCATCTGATGAAAATGCAATCGTTGACACAAAAAGTCAGCATTTACTATCAGATGTCTATAGAATAAACTGTTTCCAGCTTTAAGGATAAGGCTACACTCTATGGGTTCAGGTCCCTCTGAATGAAAATTGCTAGCAAACACAATTTTTTTTACAAAATGTTGGTTATCTGGCATAGCACACAATTATTCAAATTACTCTGTACTTAGAATCTTTGAGGCATTCATTATCTTACAGAATATTACTTGTTATATGCAAGTTAGACATTTTTAGGAGGAAAATACACAGGTCTACTTATGAATGTGTTTCACTACAGAAATACTGCTATGTAGTAAATTGCCATGAGATTACAGAAATTATCAAGACTGCTACCATACCAAATGTTTTACTTAAAACTCAGTTTCAAAAGTCATGAGATCCTATCAAACTCTATAATTAAGAATTTATTGCTTCATATAAAAATATAAGTATGATTCCAATACACAGTGAAGATTTCCATGAGGGAAGGAGAGTTAAAAGTCTCCAAATCTTGGGGATTTTAGTTTAGTTGCTAAATTTGTGATATTCTTGACTCATGATTTTCATGCTGGAAACTACTGATACAGCAGTAAATAGTAAACTGTTCATTGCATTAAATCACTTTGCACAAGTGGACCTGAATGCTCTTTCATATATAGATACAGATACATATATATTAGATATAGATATACATATAGACAATATGGAGAGATTGTTGTAAAGTAAAATGAAAAATTGTTAATTAAATATTCAGATTTTTAGTATTAGTCCATCACAGGAATGAAGAGAGGCAGTAGTCTGTAACAAGAAAACAGGAGTATCTCCCTTGTACGACCAGCATGGGAATAATAATGTAACCAGATTGTCCAGGATCCTTCTAATAAGCCAGGAAGGCTTTAATCATGGAGGAATTGTGTTGGAGGATAATACTGGCAATTTAAAATGTTGAACAGAAGTATCTGAGCTGAGTGGTTCACATAGATAACACTAGTTCTTTACTGTGTTTGCCATAAATTATGTTCCTTTAACCCAAGTAGTTTCATTATACTAACTGTATAATTAAATTACAACATTAGTATGCCAAATTTGCATATTGCAAAGAAAAGTAATGTTGTTTCACTCCTAAATTGTTAAATGGAATGTCAAAATGAATATTTATAAAGTATTGTGAAGTAGATTTGATGATGATTTTTAAATGTGCAGCTTGTCTTTACAGTTACAGTATTATTCTTATGTAAATTGGTGTATTGAGCAGCTGGAGAAAAGAAGCTCCCCAGTTTCCTACCAATGTTAGCAAAGACTAATGAAAATAGTGCGGGGGACACAGACACTTGCACACCCACTGGGCCAATATGAATTCACATATACACATGTACTGATTTTACACAGCAAGGTTTTGGTAGTGGAGGAACTGCCTTCTCTGAGAAGAGACCAGAAACTGCCCCCGTATGGGATAGAACAAGTTTCAGGTGGTTTTGGTTTTGCTTCTATTTCTTGCTACCTCACTCATTAATTGGCAATAAATTAAATCTTTTTTTTACCAATCAAGACTGTTTTGCCTGTGATGGTAACTAGTGAATTATCTCTCTGTCCTCATATCAACCCATGAGCTTTTCATCTTATTTTCTTCCTCTGGCCTGCTGAGGAGGAATGGTGAAAGAGAAGCTTGGTGGAAGCCTGGCAGCCATCCAAGGTTAACCCACCACAAGACACCTGTTCTGTACAGGCTTAGTCACTGTGTTGTTCTGAGGTAGTCCCCCACATTACAGTCTATGTTCTTGTGAGCAAGTGGTCGTGGTGGAGTATCAGGCTTTTAACAGTATAAGATCTTGGCAAGAAAATAAGCAGTTGTTTAAGGAAGATATTGAATCTTATGATTCATAAGGCATTTCATGATCTTGTGTAGAGGGATAATATGTAAAACGATATACTTTGTTCTGGAACATGGATTATCTGCATCTTTTGATGATGTCACAAAATTGGGAAAAGCGGCTAATATATCTGAGGGTTGTGCTGCCATCCAGAGGGACCTCAACAGGCTGGAGAAATGGGTTGACAGGAACTTCATGAAGTTCAACAAAGGGAAGTGCAAAGTCCTGCACCTGGAGAGGAACAACACCAGTGTATGCTGGGGACCACTCAGCTGGGAAAAGGTCCTGAAAGTCCCAATGGACACCAAATAGAGCATGAGCCAGCAATGTGTCCTTGTGGCAAAGAGGGTTAATGGTATCCTGGGCTGGATTAGGAGGAGTGTTGCCAGCAGGATGAGGGAGATGACCCTTCCCCTCTATTCAGCACTGGTGAAGCTATATCTAGAGTACTGGGTCCAGGTCTGGGCTCACCAGAACAAGTAAGATTATGGACATACTGGAGAGAGTCCAGAGAAGAGCCCCTAAAATGATTAAGGGATTGAAGTGTGTCACAGGTGAGGAACACAGAGCTGGGACTGATCAGCCTGGAAAAGAGGAGGCTGTCATGGTTTTAGCTGGGATAGAGCTAATTTTCTTCACTGCAGCTGGCATAGTGCTGTCCTTTGGACTTAGTAGGAAAATGATAACACACTGATGTTTTAGTTGTTGCTAGGTAGTGTTTATACTAGTCAAGGACTTTTCCAGCTTCCCGTGCTCTGCTGGGTGCACAAGAAGCCGGGAGGGGAGGGGGCACAGCTAAGAGAGCGGATTCAAACTGGCCAAAGGGATATTCCATGTCATGTAACGTCATGCCCACTATGTTACCTGGGAGGGGCTGGCCGGGGGAGGGAGGCAGCAATCGCGGCTCGGGGATGGGCAGCGTCGGTCGGCGGGTGGTGAGCAGCTGTATCGTTTGTGTTTCTGTTTTTTTCCGTTTTTCCATTTTCCCCTTTTCCTTTTTATTCTATTATAATTATTGTTGCTATTATTATCATAATCATTATTATTATCATTATTATTTTATTCTAATTATTAAATTGTTCTTATCTCAACCCACAAGTTTTATTTTTTTTTGCTTTTGCTCTTCCAATTCTCTCCCTCATCCCACAGGGGTGGGGGGAGTGAGTCAGCGGCTGCGTGGTGTTTAGGTGCTGGCTGGGGCTGAACCATGACAGAGGCTTAGGGGGAACTCATCAACATGTATAAATATGGGAGAGTGCAAAGAAGAGAGATCCAGGCTCTTTTCAGTAGCGTCCAGTGTCAGGACCAGAGGCAATGGACACAAAAAGCCCATTGTTAATTAGATAAGGTAGTGATGACCTGAGTATAAAACAGCTTTAAATGATATACTGGAAATAGATGAGAAATCTTCAGGTTGTAAAATGTACATTGGAACACAATGATGGGATTCAGAAAGAGCACCCATGATCTGTGTAATTGTATAGGGTTCAAACAAGGGAAATAAAGGAATATTATTCAACACTTCTAACACCAGAACAGATAAGGGGAACCCAATGAAGTTTTCAGACACATCAGACTTATAAAATGAACAGAGTAAAAATGGTTTTGCATGCAAAAATTGAACTGTGAAATTTCTTGGCACAACAGTAAACCGATACTTTTAGCTGTAGAGGATAAAGAAAGGAAGGATTCAAAGACACACTGTAAGGCAGTAGTTTCATCAGTGGCTATTAAACAAAGAGTTTATCTATATTTGAGTTTTACTTCCATCTGAGGTTCACTTTAGAATGAAGGGAAACTCACAGTTCTTATGATGCATTTTTCCATATTAAAGCAGTGTTGAAGCTTGCAATCCGGATTCCTTTTGTATGAAACTACACCAAAAGATGCACTCTGTGAGCACATCTAAGATGGTCTAAGGGCTAATACTTGTTCAGTCCACAGGACCAGATTAGACTGAGGCCAGAGAAGTCATTGTCCCTCACCAACCCAGAATATATATGATTTGGCCCTGTGGACTAACAAATTCACTGTCAGATGCTCATTGTGCTATACTAATTTTTAACACAATCACTATGGTCTAGGTATGGATCAGCTAACAAAGTGCTTAATCTATAATTTTAATACATTTTTTCGCTCAGGTAGCTGCTTGTACAGTAGGCTTTGTACTTACTTGGCAGTGCAGGATTTCAGGATGTTTCAGGGCTTGCCTTGCCCTGAGCTTGTTCTAAGCATGTTTTAGATGTAATATTGTTTCTTTGGTGGTCAAGTGACTATTGCGTGACCATTTGTAGTTTTAGCTCTTTTAACTGTCACAGGCAAAACAGTCTTAAATTGGGGAATTCTATTTAATTGAATTCATTACCAATTCATACAGACTTTCAATTATTGATTGGGGAATTTTGCAAATAAATAAAGAATTAAACAAACACTTATGCAAACACCTCACCTACCCATTCCTAACTGACGTTTCTCTTGTTTTTACCATGTGTTACACACAGTCTCTCCCCATTGCCTTGGCAAGGTGACAGGTAGTGCAGAAGGGTGAGGTCAGTGCAAAACACTGCGGCATGTATTTATTCATTTTCCTCTGCTCCAGCATGGGTCACCTGTAGGCTGCAGTCTCTCAGGGACATCCCTGCCCCACAGTGGGTTTCTTGTAGTCCCACAGGTGTACCTCCTCTCACATGTTACACCTCTTTCCAAGATTGCCTTTATAGCTATGTCCACAATGACCTATTTCACGTTCTTCACTGCTCCCACAGTTTCTCGTTCCATGTGTCCTCCACATGTCTCCTGCTCATCTGGCTGCCATTTTTCCCTTAAACATGTCTGATCCAGGGTGTCAGGTGCAACCCTTCAGTTGTGGCTCACAGTGGGATGCTCATACCAGTTACAGCTGGCTTGGATGGGCTGGAACCCATGCCTTGTCAGTTATGTCCCCTTTAGAGAGCAGGAGCAGACATGGCCTGAGAGACCCCAGGCAGTCACTGCTTGACAAACAGTCATCGGTGTCACTGGGTGGTGGGCTGTTGTGGCACTTCCACACCTCAGTGGGAAACCAGGGAACAGGAAAAATATCATAATAAGGAATCATGAAAGTAACACCAACTGTACCCCGAACTTGAGAAAGAGACCCCCACCCCAGGATCAGCTGGTGAAGAATTTGGAATGCTGGTGATTTATTGGAAAACACCTCCCCCACCACCACTTCTGTTTGAAGAAAACTGGTGTAATTGGTCTTAGTCTCCAGAGGAACACTGGAAAAAAGCGTAATACCAAGCTTCCTAATGGAAGCTGTGTATGACAGTGTTACCAGTATTATAAATGTTTTTTTTCCTGTATTAATTAGATAATGTACTATACATGTTAGTATAATTCAAACTGTAATAGTAATTATATTTTTATCAAACTGTTATGACATGCTAGAGCAACAATAAATTCTTAGTTCCACATATTAGATGTCCCTTTTGTCCATTACAGGATTTTAACTGTAGCAGAAGTATGTGTCTGATCAAAACTCTGTTGAAATTACTGAAGCTTGTCATCTTGGATGCAGTGGGCATACAAGCATGACAATTTTAGCAGAACCAAGTGTGAGAAAAGCTGTATAAGTTTTAAAATTCCTTCAAATCTTTTTAAGGATCAGTGTTTTGAAGGCAACATAATCCTTCTACACTTCAGAAGTAGCGGCATTAGAATAGAAATCATAACAAATATGGTACTTAATATTTCAGTTAAGTAAAGACTCTGACATATTTATTCATAATTCAGCGTTATGAATGAATCTTCATACTTCTCAGACTTATTCTAAAAATTCAAAAATAAAGAGGCAGTAGGAATTGCAAAGGATAGCTTGCATTCAGACACAAAAGTTTACAAAAAAAGCATTCCTTTCAAAGAATCAGTTATTGCTTCACAGAATTGTTGTCAGTGTTTACATCTGTAAAACAAAATATTTTGCCAATCTATTATTAAAAAGAAATCAGATTAATTTATAATTTTTCCACACATCTTTCCACTCTTCCCCTCCTCCCTTTCAGTACCTGATAGAAACTTAGTCTTCACTGAAGGTCATCCCCTACCATCTGAGCTAGATGCAGCACCTCACTTTTCACTTATGCACTTTGCTGTTATCAGATGACATCCTAATCAAATTGCAGGGGATTACAGGATTAATAATAATCAACTTTCAAAGTGATAATATTTCACAATTGTAAAAAGCATTTCAAAAGTCCACTGCAATTTTAATGGTAGTTCAAGGGATTTTTTTTAAAGATGTTTTAAATCTGTTTTGAAAGTCTGAATCATAAAAGCTGTAATTATTACACCTTCCAAAATCTTTAATTACTATAATAATAGCATATGTCCCTGGTTTAGAAAAAAATCACCTCAGATTCTTTATTTACTACTTGCTCTTTAAAACAAAATTAAAAATGGATGCCCAAAAGTCTTATATAACTAAAACTAAAAATAAGGAATATATTTTGTGCCTTTTCTAGCTTGCAAGCTTGCATCTAGTATTTCAAATATTTCCTTTCATATTTATTTAAAAATATCTTGCCTTAATATTTTCCCTTACCTGCAATAGGAGATGTATGTTCATTAGACATGTTTTTTCAGTCTGAACCCATGCCAGTTTTCTGATCCATCCATTTTTCTAATAAAATATAAAACTCTACATTTAAATAGTTTTTAAAAAGTGGGTTGAAAATTGGCAAAAGTTAGTAAATTCAAAATTAAGCTTTCAGTGACAACTTTTCTGGTTTTTATTTGCATCTGTTCAATCTTTCCTCAGCAACCCAAGGTAATGTGATTGTAAGCAACAAGAATATAAGCAAGGAATGTTTTACACTGTGCCATAGGAAAAAAAAAAATAATTCTCTGAGCTAATTCTAGAAATCTAATGCTAAATCTGCATTTTTTAGACAGATCCAGTCCTGTATTTTAGGCTGCTTAACACTGTTTAGTAAAACAAAATGGATAAAAAGCCAGCTCAGCTAGGTATGTAATATTTATGGCTTGTTCATATCTTTACAGCAATGCCATGCATCAGTGAATGAGTCTGGCTGGATTTTATTTATTTATTCATTCATTTTTGTCGTCTGTTTGTGTAACTGTAATTTTATTTGGAATGATCATACAGGAAATAGAAAGGACTAATTAAAATCTCTTCTTAATGTAACCTAAGAGGCTGTTGGCCTTCTTTGTCACAAGGGTGCATTGGTGGCCCACAGTCAACTTGGTGTTCAGCAGGGCCCCCGGATCCTTTCCTACAAAGATCCTTTCCAGCTCATTTACACTTGTTGTGTACTGGTGCATGGAGTTATTCCTCCCCAGTGAAAGGCCTGTACATTTCCCTTTGTTGAACTTCATGAGATTCCTGTCATCCTGTTTCTCCAGCCTGTTGAGATCCCTTTGAATGGTAACACACTCACCTGGTGCACCAACCGCTAGTCTCGGCTTATACTCTGTCGAATAATTGAGGTCATTAAGATGTTAAGTAGCATTGGCCCCAGTATTGACTCTTGGTATACAACCAGCCCCATTGCCTACAATCTATCTCAATGTCCACTGACCTAGTCCGAACTTCATCAGTTTGTCAGTGAAGATGTTAGTAGGAACAGTATTGGAAGCCTTGCCAAATTCAAGATAAAAAACATCCACTGCTCTCCCTCCATCCACCAAACCAGTCATATCATTGCTGACTACTCCCAATCACCTTCTCTGCCTTCACATGTTTGGAGATAATCAAGAGTGATCTTGCAATGACATCAGCCATTTCCCTAAGCTCTCATGGGTGCATCCTATCAGATTTGACTTGTTTAAATCAAATTTGTATAAACATTCCCTAACATAACTCTCCTCCACCAATGGAAAGCCTCTTCCCTCCAGATTTTCCCACAGGTCTCAGGCGTCTAGCATTCCTGAAGATAACCTTAACTAGTCCAGACTGAAGAAAAGACAACACTGGGTACCTTGGCCTTCTTCATATACCTTGTCACACCAGGTGCTCTGCCTGATTAAGCACTAGATCTGTCTTCCCTTTCTTTCCTTTTGCTACTGAGTTACCTGCAGAATATTATAACTAGAATATTATTATAATGGTAATATATTTCTAATATTTTCTAGTTTCTTACTGATTTCTATTGTCAAATTTATTTGACCTCCATGTAAAACATCACTGGAAGATAATTTCTGGTGTTTTCTCATGGTTTTCATTTAGTGCAAATGATTTATGGTCTCTGTACAGGTTAGAAGCAATGAAACTCATTTTACCTCCTTGGAACCATCCAATGCCTTTTATCTCCAATGCACTGTCTCAGCAATCCTTGTCAGAAAAGGTATTTAGGATATAGATTAACATTAGCTACAACAACCTACATTTACCACATGTCCATACCACCGTTACTGAGGACACAGGTAGAAACCACAGCAGAATGGATGGCCTGAGTGTTACACATTCAGGTAGGAAAAGAGCATGACTAAGTCTTGCTTTTCTCCAGCAGCCGGGCTGAGGGTGTCATAAGAGATGAAGTCTTTGGTTTTTTTTCTCCTTTGCTCCCACAGAGTGAGTGTACCCTGGAAGAAAAGCAGACTTCAGAGGAAAACAAACTTTAGAGGAATAAAACACATCCTTTCAAATCTTGTTTCAAGTTCCCAGCTGATGTGTTTTCCCTGGGAGTATGTGCAAATGGGAATGTGGGATAAATATCTCCATATATGTATCTTTGTGGCTTCTACTGAAATTTTGTGCCTAACATAATGGTAAAAAAGTAAATCCTAAGTCCTATGACGAACAGCTGTACACCCACTAGGTTGAAAGATTTTAAAGAAAACTCATTGACTTTCTGCTTTGTCTCTTTTGAAGACTAATTGCATGTTTGTTTTTCCCAGTACTTCTAAAAGAGTGAAGAGAGCTGATAAAACTGTACAGCTTAATATCAGCCAGTGATTTTCATTATGAAAATTCTTATAATAAAAATATTGTTTAGCTTTCACTAAGGGTGAAGGGTCTAAGTAAAACTGTTAGGCAATTTTCCTTCAAGAAAACTTAGTCAGCAAATAACTGTCCCAAGGCTTTGTTATTTGAAATGTGTTTACCAAGCAATATATTGGGGCAATTCTAATCTAATTGAGAATACTTTTTATATTAAAATGGTGTTTTACTAAGGTACTTTTCCTGTCATGTAAATAATTTTCATTTTGCTCACCTTCAGTAACGGCCCTTCTGGTGGATTTTGGTGGTTTTTTTGTTGTTGTTTGTTTTTTGGATGGTTGGTTTTGGTTGGAAAACAAACAGTCAAAAGAAGAAATAAGTTTAATGAATATTCTTTAAAAGCAACTATAATATTTTACAGTCCTGCATGTGTAATTTTTACAAACCTATGAACTTAAAATTAAACAACAGTTTAGTAAGTTTTCTTCACATAGTCTTATTATGTGGTCTATTAAACTATACTCTTCTAAGTTCCTTTCTAGAACATGTGCACTTGCATCCATTATAGTTAATGCCTGAGTATCCTGGAGAATTCAGAAGAAAATATTTTGACAGCTGAAGATGTTTTGGTCCTGATATTCAACACATGTTGCAACAAATGGTTCCTGAACCTTTGGAGCTTATGTCACAAGAATTAAAACCCAATGGAAACATACTTAGAGGCCTTACTAAAATCTTAAGGGAACTAGTAATTATATTATAATTACATACTGTAATTGTGCCAACTGAAGAATAAGCAGACAAAGAAATGGTAGGCAAAGAAATTAAAGGGAGTTGGGAACTACCTAGTATATTTTTAGTATTTAATTTGTGAGGAGGATATGTGTGAGAAAATTCATAATTTTTTCATTTGGAGTATTAATTGTTGGTAACATGATTTATATACATATATTGTATATAGGTTTATAATACTAAAAGTACTTTGGCATATTTTATATTAAATCGTATTCTAAAAGTTTGGTGGTTTTATTGCTATGGCATCATACTTCAAATTTAATAACCCTCTACTGCAGTTTTCAGTTCTTGGTCATAGGAGATTTGGGTGTGGTTTTTTTTTGTTTGTTTGTTTTTTGTTCAGAACAGTGAGAATGCAGACAATAACAATGTATCTTTGTAATGCCTATAACAAACACACAAAAAATCCTTTTCCATATTTATTTTATATATATAGCTAAAATTTAATAATTGTGAGATACTAGGTAAAATGAATTAAACATGGAGTCTTACTAATAATTCCATTTTGCTTCTAGTTTTGCTTCAGAAAGGAAAGTTTATTTTGAATCAATTTAGTAAAACATTTTCCATCACACAGAATTCCAAAGACAAACATTTATAGAACCTTAAGAAGTTGAAAGCTATTACAGGGATTTTTGTTGTTTCATTTCCTTTCTTCTTGCTTCACGCAGCTTCCATAAAAAAGACTATATACTGTACAAGTAACTTCAGATAAATAGATTTGCAGTGCTATCCAAGACTGAATTCAATTCTGAGTTAAACCATGCCTGCCAATTATTTTCAGCTATTTGATAGACCAGTTCTATTCAATTTAAATTCCATTCTAAACAAAATTTTTTATGCAAAGATAGAGTCAGAAAATGTAACTTTGTAAGATACAGAAACAATAAACAGTTTTATTTTCTTTACTGTTCTTTTTGTGGAAGAAGAGAGAAACAGCAGGTATCTGCAAAAACAGTATATTATAGCACTAGCACTGTAGAGCTTCTAAAGCTGTTGTCAATCTCATGTCAATGTTGTTTTATAGGCAGGATATATGACTAGGTTGGGAGTCAACAAAATCTCTCAAGTTTATGTTTTTAAAAAATAAACAAACCTGTCATCTTTAAAAATATGTTTTAAAATGAATACTTAAATTTCTTAGCTAACGATATAATTTCAATTTATCAACTCAATATAGAGTGATATTAATTCTTAAACCTATATCTTGTACACTAGCTAGGCAGAAATTTCTAGTTTAGTTGCTGTTGAGGGTAATATAGCGTAGAGGGTAAGGAAACTATATACTTCCAAAATATGAAAAAAATACATATGCTTTATTGAGTTGGGATATTTCTAGTAAAGGAGAAAGGTCATAGATAAATGTTCTTTACCATTAGCTCATTTTCCTTCTTCACGTATTCATAATTTAACACACTTCTACAAGGGATTCCACAGACTACTGTATCTTCAGCATATCTGATTACTTTCCTGAAGTGAGGCATAAAATTCGTTTTTTAACCATAACCTTCACTGAAGAAAAAAAATATTAATGGTATTGCTGTCACTATCATTGCATAATCATTTTGCATTTATTTTAATATCTGCTAACAGAATAATTAGGTGGTATTGAAATCAATATATCTATTATTTGACCTCCAGCTCTATGATGGACTGAGATCTTTTAACAGGAAGATAATCACAGAATACATTTAGATGTATATCAATAATATTTAGATTTTATACTGACTTAGAGATTTCTACTTATCTATACTAATATCTAATATGCATCTTTGAGCATGGGTGTATGAACACAGAGACTAATCATGTAATTTTTTATTATTTTATTTGCTAGTGAAGTAATTAACCTTGGAAAAAAACTGTTCCCATTGGGTTGCAGTCCTTGTGAATTCTAATGAGATGAAGAATAAGCTCCGTTTTTATTATCCTAATGTCCAGTACAGTTGTTTTGACAGATACTTACCTCATGTTTTATGAAGCAATTTCATGCACACATTGTTTAAGGTAACATTGGCTCTTGAAGATAAGCACAAGGAAGGAAACAAATTTTTTGAGCACATTGTTTAGGAGAAAGTTGTCATCTGTTGCCTGTATTATGTTTAAGTACTCATTTTCTTGGGAAGTCAGTCAATCTCTTTTTGCGAACAATTACTTCAAGTTAAAAAAAAGCAGAAGGAATGGTATATATGTACTTAACAGCAAGACTGAAACTCCTCAGGTACACATTTTACTAATTTTAAATGCTTATTCTGTCAAAAATAATTGCACAGAATTTCAAGGCCAAGCTTTAATCTTCAGCACATCTGAATTCCTTGCTAAGATCTTTTCTCCTGTGCACTGACTACACAACAAAAGAAGAGAATAGTTTAGAGCAAAACACTGTTATTCATAAAACAAAATCACTTTTCCCTGTATAGTTCTTAAAATTGATTTCATAGTGTACCTATTGCATATAAACAGCTTGTTTAGTGGGCTTACTGGTGAAGAATTTTTCACTGTTTGGTTGTCATGTTAACCAAAGTAATGTTTTTACAAGCTGCAAAGCTCAACTTTTTAGAGGCTTTGCTTGCAAGGAAAAGTCTGTGATTTTTTTTTTCTTCCATATTGAACACTTATTTATGCTCTACAGGGTTAGTTTTACTTTTTATTAAGTAATTGGACCAAATCTCACATTTTCTGTATCCACTGTCAAAAACTGTCTTTTACTTTTGCTGAGATGAATATATCGCAGTTAGAATCATTAAGTTTGGGTAAATTGTAATTATAATGATTTTCAGTGTCAGAACTGCCTAATAAGGGAAGAGTAGATACTTTCTTGATTTCTTTTCCCCCATTAATCAGGATCATTACAATTACATAAATTTTCTGAAAAGTTAACGTATATCAAAGATTGCATAAGTTTCTATAGCAGATATAACATTTTTAAGCTGAAGAATTTCTATAGTGTTTAACATAATGAAGTAAAATCATTATCTCTTCAGCCAGATGACAGCTTGCATTGCAAATAATGCTGATTAAAGACGTAAAAAGCAAATCTGCATCAGCTGATACACTTTTCATATTTTAAATCAAGTTAGTTACAGGGAAAGAAAAGCTGGACCTAGGGCAGAGAATTTAACTCAGAGATACTAGATTCTAAGCATATATTGCTTATATGTTCAAATAGCATAAAAATGCAAAATTAAGGCTCACACAGATGGGAAAAATCATTCAACCACATTGAATTTTAATATAACAGAAACCTTGAGAATAAAAGTTTTATATGAAACATTTAAGGCTCAATTTTTCTCCTTACACATCTCATTTGCAAATAATTTAAACACTGAAGAGTCCCGATTTTCTCAGGATTATAGGTCTTCCCTTTTTATTCCCTGTCATACTAAACAACTGTTCTTCAAAATGCCCCTTCTGCATGTGTGAAGTTACACATATCAATTCACTATTTCTGGTTTTGTTTGTTTGTTTTTAAACAAAAATGGACCTTATATAATTTCCCAATTTGGTTGTTTGATAAATTAACTGGTTTTTTATTATACTTTTCTCAGGAAATGCATATTCAACTTTGGACTGCAAAGCTACAGGCCCCCCTCCCAGAACACTGAACCTACACGTAGAGCAGGACCCTTCTTGCTAGTGCCAGAAGTCACAAGTTTCCAGCCTTCACCACCATGAGTCTTGATCTCCCAGCCAGATAAACACAATACAGTTGAGAGATTCAAGACTTTTGTAAGCTTCAAGATCTCAGGGAAGGCCCATACATGATTTCTGGCATGCAGTCTACTGAATTCCTCCAGCAGCAGCTTCCCTTGACAAAACAAGTGTTCTACCAATGACCATCTGCAGGTAAGAACTCCATGTCTGTACCTTCAGCAAAAAGACCCCATGTCCACCCTGCAGCCCCAGACTTGGAGAGCTGTATTTTTCCTCAGTTTTTCAGTTTGAGTTGATGTCTCTCATATACAAGTGGTAGCTGTTGAAGCTGACATTGAGGTCTGTGTCATGTGGTATATCACCACTATTCCTGCGTACATTTCCTGTTTAACTGCTGCACAAACTACATCATCAGCTGTGTTGTGTCCTACATTGGCACTAATATAGGCCTCTCCCTAGTACCTGCTGAAATGATTCTTGTTCTTCCCTAATCAGGAGTCAGCTGGAATATAAGCTCAAAGTATCCGGTGATCAAGAACAGCTGATACAGTCTGTTAGAAACTGCTAAGACTTGTTAGTAGTCAGAGTTTTCTACAACTATGTTTTTAGGGTAGTAAACATCCTGAAACTCCTTGAAGAGATCCCAGATTGGACATAGATGATTCTGTGGGTCTAGATGAGATAACAACCAAGAATGCTAAAGCTGCTGGCTAATGTTGTTATTATGATATGTTCACCTTTGAAACATCATGGTGTTTCAGGCAAGTTTCCTAGCAAAAGAAAAATGTTATACACAACTTCTAGAAGGGTAAGAAGGATCTGCCTGGCGCTGCTGTGAGGGGTTTGGCTTTTACGACAATGGGGTGTTCTTCAATGACTAAAACATGTTAGATAGGGATGGAATCCACCTGTCTAGAAGGGGTAAGGGAATCTTCAGCAGTAGGCTGGCAAACTTGGTGAGGTGCTCTTTAAACTGAAGGACTTGGTGGGTGGGATCCATTATGGAAATGCTTATACCAGCACATCCAACAGGGGAGTAAGGGCATCCAGTGCGGTGACAAATGTTCCTTAGCCATCTCCCAAGACGTGAAACAGAAGAGTAATTACCTCAAGTGTATGTATACAAATGCACGCAGCCTAGGAAGCAAACAGGAGGAACTGGAGCTCCGTGCCCTCTCAGAAGGGTATGACATCATAGGAGTAACTGAAACATGGTGGGACAACTCAGATGACTGGGGGATCACAATGGACAGTTACAGGCTCTTTCATAAAGACAGGCAGGGTAGAAAAGGTGGATGAGTCTCACTCTACATTAAGGAAAACCTTGAATGTATCAAAGTCAACTATGGTGATTAACACTGCTCTATGGAATGCCTCTGGGTTAACATCAGAGGGGTCATCTCCAAGCAAGACCTCACAGTGGGCATCTGCTACCGACCTTCTAACTACGATGACAATGCTGATGAAGTGATACTTGGGGCACTAAAGCAAGCTTCTGGCCAACAGAACCTGGTCTTTAAGGGTGACTTCAACTACCCAGACATCTGCTGGAAGAACAATACGGCAGCTCACATGTCATCCACTAAGTTCCTGTAATGCGTAGAGGATTGTTTCCTCACACAAATGTTAGATGTGCCAACAAGGAATGAGGCATTGCTGGACTTGTTATTCACAAACCAAGAAAACCTGCTTTGCAATATCTCTTGCAATATCACTTGGCTGCAGTGACCACAATATTGTGGAGTTTGGGATCCTGCAGAGGATGCTGAAGGTCAGTACTAAGACAAGCGAAAGCAAACTTCAGCTTGCTCAGAGCTCACTTGGAAGGGATTCCATGGGATGTTTCCATGGAAGACAAAGGAGCTAGCTGAGTACTGGGAGTTTTTCAAGAACTCTCTCTTGGAAGCACAAAAACAGTTTATACCCTACAAAGGAAAGGGAAGTAAGTGGAGCAAGAGGTCCCCTTGGCTCAACCATGAACTCCTGGGTCTACCCAAATCCAAAAGAGAAGCATACAAGAGATGGAGAAGTGGAGGATTATCTGTTGAGAGCTACAAGGGCATTGCCAGAGTGTGCAGAGATACCGTTCAAAAAGCAAAACCCCAGGTTGAATTGAAACTTGCTGTAGATGTCAAAAATAACAAGAAAGGTTTCCTCAGGTATGTCAACCACAAGCAGAAACAGAAGGAAAACATAGGCCCAGTGCTAAACAGAAAAGGAGAGTCAGTCACCAACAATGTTGAAAAGGCAGAGGTCCTCAACACTTTCTTCACCTCAGTCTTTACCAACACTGTAGGGTCCCAGGCTTTGGGATCAAAATTCCCAGTTGATCCAAATATAGACCCACCATCAGTGAAGGAAGAGTTAGTATATGAATTATTACAGGAGCTTGACCCCTACAAACCGATGGGCCCTGACACCATCCAGCCAGAGAGCTGGCTGATGTCATTGTAAGGCCACTCTCCATGATCTTTGAGAAGTCGTGAAGAATGGGGGGTGTTCCAGAGGACTGGAGGAAGGCAAATGTTACCCCTATCTACAAAAAGGTTTCAAGGGAGGATTCGGTAATTATAGGCCCATCAGTCTTACTACAATCCCTGGGAAAGTTAGGGAATGAATCCTCCTGGGGGACATCACAAGTCAAATGAAGCACGTGATAGGGAAAAGCCAACATGGCTTCACTAAGGGCAGATTGTGCTTGACAGACCTGGTGACCTTCTAGGACAAAGTGACTTGCCTGTTTGACATGGGGCAGGCGGTGGACATTGTCTACCTGGAATCTCCAAGGCTTTTGATACGGTTCCCCACGGCCTCCTCCTGGAGCAATTGATGTGTTATGGCCTAGACAAGTGGTCTGTGCAGTGGGTGGGGAACTGGCTGACAGGCCGCACCCAAAGGGTGGTGGTAAATAGCTTCTTTTCCAAGTGGCGACCTGTCACAAGTGGGGTCCCCCAGGGATTGATATTGGGCCCAATGTTATTCAACATCTTCATAAGTGATCTGGATAACAGGATCAAATGTAGCCTGATGAAGTTTGCAGACGACACCAAGTTGAGTGGGGAAGTAGACACTCCAGAAGGGAGAGCTGTTCTGCAGGGAGATCTGGATAGGCTGGAGGAGTGGGCCAGCAAGAAGCTTATGAAGTTCACCAAGGACAAGTGTAAGGTCTTGCACCTGGGAAAACATAATCCAGGAGTGCAGCACAGACTGGGATCCACCTGGCTGGAGAGCAGCTCTGTGGAAAGGGACCTGGGGGTCCTGGTGGGCAGGAAGCTAAACATGAGTCCACAGTGTGCTGCTGTGGCCAAGAAGGCCAACAGGATGCTGGATTGCACCAAAAAGGGCATCACCAGCAGAGAAAAAGAAGTCATTATCCTACCCTACTTAGAATTTGTCAGGCCACACTTGGAATACTGTGTTCAGTTCTGGTCCCTGCTATACAAAAAGGATGTGGATAAGCTGGAAGGGGTCCAGAGAAGGGCCACCAAGATGATCAGAGGACTGGGAAGCCTGCCATACGAGGATAGGCTGGGAGAACTGGGATTGTTCAGCCTTGAAAAAGGAGGCTTCGAGGGGATCTCATCACTGTGTACCAGTACTTAAGGGGTAGCTACAAAGAAGATGGAGACTCCCTTTTTACAAGGATTCACATGGAGAGGACAAGGGGAATGGGCACAAATTGCTCTTGGGGAGATTCTGATTGGACACAAGAAGAAAATTTTTCACACTGAGGACAGTCAACCATTGGAATAATCTCCCCAGGGAAGTGGTTGACTTGGCCACATTGGATACTTTTAAGATTTGGCTGGACAGGGTGCTGGACCACCTTGTGTAGACTGTGCTCTTCCCAGAAAGGTTGGACTAGATGATCCCTGAGGTCCCTTCCAACCTGTGATTCTGTGATTCTGTGATCTGGGGAATTACAGGTTCGTGGCTAGCCATGACTCAGTCTCTGGGAAGCTGATAGAGCATGGAAGCCATTTCAGAGCATATGAGGGGCATGATGATGATTGGGAACAGTCAGTATAGATTCAGCAAGGACCAATTGTGTCTAACATAATTACCTTATGTGATGAAATGACTGGCTTTAGTAGTAGCAGAATAAGTCCATAGGAGCAGATACCTTTTACCTTAAACTTAGGAAGGTTTTTGGCAGAGTCTCCCATATCACTGTAGACTATTTCAAAAGAAATTATCTGCATAGGTGAACATAAGTTATATAAAAAAAAGCTCAAGAACCAGGCTCAGAATCTTGTAATGAACACTAAAATGTTTAGTTGGCAAAAAAGGCAATAAATTGTCAGAAGGGTATATACCTGAACAGCTGGTGACCATCTGCCTGCTAAAGCAGGAATGAAGCTATATAGTAGTTGGAGAATACATTCTTCTTACCAGCATTCTTGTGAGATTAACCTGCCTCATTAAGTAACTACATGCAGTGGTCAGTTCATCATCATTAACTTAGCAAGAGGTAGAAAAGATATGTCCTGTATAATATCTAACTGTATTTGTGCAACAATGCAGACCTTCTCCTTTTGCCTCATTCCCTGGGGAGTAAATGTTTCTCAGTCATGCCTCAACTCAGCTCTAGAGAGTCATATAAAGGAGAGGGGTGGGGTGGGGAGTGTTTCTTGGGTTTTTTGTTTGTTTTAGTTTTTTGATGCTTGCTTGCAGAGTCCTAGAAGTTCTGCAGAGGGGCATTTGATTTATATTCCTTTAATACATTGAAACTGAGAAAAAAAGTAATCAGTTCTCAAAATATTATTTCAAGCAGATAATTTCAATGGCACAGAAGGAAAGGTGGTGCCTGTAGGCCTTAGAGGTGATACTGGTCGCCTTGAAAAATGTCTGTGATTACTTTTAATGCAGCCCATTTTGGGGAAAAGAAATTGAGCAATTACAGATAAGTGTTACCTACTGTATAGTCCTTTTGGCACAAATCATAGGACATACAAAAAAAGGAAAAAGCAAAGTACAAGCAAGAATAGTAGAAGCCTTTGGTTCCTTGTCAGGCTTTAAAATAGATGTCTTATCTACTTAACTAACAAAAGAGATTCAACCCACAAAGCTTCTTTGCCTTCAGAAATTCGGCAACTTTAAATGTTATAAGTAATGCCTTAGTTAGAACACTTGTTACATTTGCTATCTGTAGAAAATACTAGATGATCCTAGAAATTACAGATAGGTTATCATAGTAATAGTAATCTATATCCTCAATAGATATCATAACATTCTAAGACTACCATTACATTATACTTGTAAATACAATCTGTTTTTGTGAATGAAAAAAATAAGAAAACATATTTCATGTACTTCTAATATGCCTTTTTGACTCTATGAGGAAATTGATATTATTTGTGGAGTGATATATACCTTTCTTTTTAAAAGCAGTCAGGTAATATGCAAATACTTAACCTTCCCTTTAACAGCTTTCCCCCCTTCCCCATGCTGTCTAATCTACCCTGCATTTCATTTCATTTTCTATTATTTCCCAAATGAACTGACCTTATCCCTTATCTTTAACTTTCATTTTCACTATTTGTCTTATGAACCAAAGAATTTTGCCGTTCATCATGGTATATTGTAAGTCAACATATTTAAAGAAAAATCTGCTGTCTTATATTTTTGTTTAAAAAATCCCCAAACAATCAAGCAAACAAAAAACCTAACCATTGTCTCAGCTTGGGGCACCTAATTTGAAATTTATTAAAAATCAGTTAACGTACACTCTGTGTATTTGCTTTCTGAGAATCAAACATTTTGAGAAAAAAAAAATCTTAATATCTAAACATTGTGAAATGGAAAATTCGTAGAAAACAATTAGTTGCAACCCAAAGGCTGGTGGGTGTGTGTTTGGTGTTGATTCACCCCTACCACCATTTTGTCTAGCAGAAGAACAAAAAGTGCTTAGGTGTTAGGCACATCAGCAATGTTATATTTAGCAAGATGTTTAACTAATGACTCCTAGCACTTTTTTGTCAGTCTTTTAGGAACATATATTTGTTTTTTTTCCCTCTTAATAGTTTGTATCACTAGCATTATGGACAACATAATATTTTTGAGGTACTAATTGAAGATACATATGGTGTCTCCAGACAGTTTCTGTAGGTGCTCTTCCTGGGAGAAGATCTACATATTAGCTCTTTCAGAAGGACACTGCAGTAGCAAATGACAGATCTATATAATATCGCACTTTTTCTACTTGATATAAGATGTTAATAAATGTCTATATATTTACCAAGCTACCATCTCAAAATCAAATTACAGAGACCATAGATGTTTTCTTGCTATAGGTAACTAGATCACCCTGATTCAGAATATCAAAAAGTTGTATCTATAATGTACCTGAGGTTATGTCACTATGACTCATTCCCTATTAGTGTGGTATTTTTAGAAGTAGAGTACTTAAATGAAGCTGGCTCCAAGGCACTAATTATTATGATCTTTATTATTATTAATTTTAGCCTTGTATGAGTCTGAAAACTAGGTAGTACCTTCAAGGTCTGATTCAGTACTGAAGTTACTGCAGATGATACGACACTAAAAGAGTACAAGAGTTTGTGTATTTTCACAAACTCCTATAGATATGGTACTTGTGTTACACTTTAAAATTATGTGAAGTAGACAAGAATACAGCTTTCTTTCATTCCGTAAGTTCTTACATCATACAGACTAAGCATTCTTATATGCAAGGACAGGATTTCTGCCAGGTTATGAAAATTCCAGATGAAAAATCTTTAATTAACAGGGGGTTTGGAAGGTCAATGTAAAATCTATATAAAATTGCTTGACCTACGCAAAGAGGAATTTAATATTACTTCTGAATACTTGCAACAATCTGAACCTATATTTAATACCAGATTAATCTGAGGATTTTTTCTGGCAAAGTTAACTTTCATGTATGCTCTTCAAAAGCAGTATTGTATCTGGAATCACTAGATACAAAGCTGGAAATTTTATTTAACATTCTATGCACTGTTAAAGAAAAATAACCTTATGGCCTTTAGTCGTATATTACTTATATAAATGCTTTAGAACATTTACTGATATTTCAGGGGCTAAAGTATACTTTTTCCCAGTGTTATACTCAATATCATACTACTATTAAGCCCAATATATTTTTTTCAAAGATATAGATACTGAAATATTGAACAATATGATTAAATGTTTTTATGATTACTTGCTGTCCCTAACAATGTTTTGCCTGAGAGGTGTAAAAGTAGTATTAGTTTGAGAGTTACTAAATCCAAAAAGCCCTCTATTTTGTTGAATTAATGTAGAGAACAAATAGTGATTCCAGTAATTACACATTGCAATGGGTTGCTTAAAACTTTGTTAAATCTTTATAACCTCTAGTTTACACACTAAAATATGGACACTTAAATGTAGGTGCCTTAATCTGGAATGAAAATTCATCCCTCGTATTCCCATCTTTGTAGATCTCCACTTTTGAAGGGTCTTAAGCAGGTCAGTCTATAAACATTTCAAAGAAATATATATTAATTGCATCATTTCAACATAAACAAGGGTACCTTTGAATTGGAAAATAAAACATATCTAACAGTATTAATTTTGCCTTGTATTTAATAATTTTAAAAATCAAAATACAAAAAATAGGAAATAATTAGGAAATAGTTCAGTCATGATGACTCATTAGGTACTATAAAGAGAAAAGATATGTGCTGATACATAATGACATGAAATACACAAATCAAAGCGTGTATATAAACAATCTTAACGAAAATCTGTAATTTTAAAGAGCATTCCAATGTTTTCCTGAAGCCAAGTGTGTATTTGCAATAATGAGAATGTTTCTCTAAAACGACAATATTTTTCACTCAAAGTGTAATTCTGTAACTGTAGATCCATAATTATATAATAATGTAATAACTGTAATCCTTAGCATTTCATTTTTTTTTCTTCTCCATTTGATTAAAGTTTTTTTTTAGCTGAAATTCAAAGAAAGTGACATTTTTTTCTGGATTGCTGATGTACTTTTAATCCAGCTGAGTTTTTAGCAGCATATATGTTTGCCAAGTTAAATGGTCACCATTTAGGTGGAATTTTTATTACTTGGGTGCACAAAACTGTCACAAATCAAATAAGAACAATAGAAAACTCATCCTTTGGCTTTTTTTTCTTCCAATTGTATATTTTGCTTATATGGTTTTGTTTGCTTGTTTATTGATCTATTTGGCTGTGTTTACCAATGACAAAGGGTGACTAACTCTGCTTAAAACACAACAGGTGGCTGGGCCATGATCAGCTGCATTTAAGAATTTCAATTTGGCCCTGAGATGAATTTCTGTAAGACAACCAGAACTCACAGTAGACTGTCTATCTAATTATAAAATCATAGAATCATTAAGGTTGGAAAAGACCTCTAGGATCACCAAGTCCAACCATCAACCCAACACTACCATGTCTCCTAAACCATGCCCTGAAGTGCCATATCTATATGTCTTTTAAATACCTCCAGGGATGGTGACTTCATATAATTTTGGTTTTGCTTTCCAGGAACAAATAAGAATTATTGCCAAGCTGGTGAGGAAAGTTTAGTCTAAGACGTACCTGTCAGGAGCTCCATTTTGCATCCCTGATGTATTTGGTGTTCTGTTTACAGAGTTCATGGGCTACTCTTCATTCTGACGACACTTATCTATTCTTGAATGGGTTATGCACAGAGGGGCAAAGGGCAAATCAGTCTACTTACTGTCTCAGAATTAAGGGGATTTGGCCTGAAAGAAGCAACATATATCTGGATTTATGGTGTGTGGAGGTTTTGTCATCTCAACTTTAATCAAGCAAAGAGATGCGTAATACCCACTTTCATGATCTTATGTGACATCTCCATTGGTTTCAGCCCAGTGGTCACTGGATTTATTCACTGACCTACTCCATTGTTCATACTGTGATGAATACTCATGGATGTGGTGACTTCATCTGAATGGCTGGAGTGGTGGTAGTTGTTCATGTTTATAGTATTACTTTGCTACTGGTACTTTGCTTTTATTTTTCAATTCATTTTGAGACATATGCTCAATTCTCACATCAACTACTATTATTTAAACAAAGGTGCAACACACTATAGCTTCCGAATACATTGTGTATACTCAGCAGCCTCCAAGTCACCTAAAAATCCTGATTAGCATCTGCTTAATTAAAGGTGCACACATATTTCTGAGCCACTGTGTACTTACAGTGTAATATTCCTTTTTATAATAATATTAATTTAAATAATAATAATTTTAATTTATTAATTGCAACTACAAGGCACTGACAGCTAGGTAGTTTATTTAAGTATTTCATCAGCTTTAATATGTTCTTTCTTGGTAAATTTGTAAAATTTTGATGTACTAAGATCCTAGAAGATCATTCTAGAAATTAGTCTGCTGATGTTTATGAGATCTGATTCTTAGTTTCTAGGGTTCTTGTAATTTCCTGTGTTAGTTCACCTTCCTCTTTTGGCTTTGTAATCTTATTCAGTGTATAATACAATAGTTTTTTTCTCTGCCAGCAGCAACCGATTTGAGCTACTTCTGCTGTTACTGATATTTATTCACTGAGCCAGGTAAGTCCACTAATAAAAGTAAACTTTACAGATGAAGGGGATATTTTGCATACCTGAAATATGTGCATCAAAATAAATTTTTCCAGGGATTTTTTAAATGCATACATATGTTTTAATTTCTATAGATGGATAGATGAGTAGATACGTACAGTTCCTTTCGAGTAAGCATTTTTACTGTGACAAAGTTGTGCATATCCTGTTGGGATGGAAATATATATAGTCCTCTGAAAAAGTGTCTTGCTGACACAGTTCTTTGATTTCTAATTCACAAAACTCAATTACTAATTTTATTTTTTTCTGTCTTCAGACAAGGAGGCACAAAAATGTCGTCTCAATGTCTGGCTGGGGTACTTTCTGATTAATATCTTTTTCATCGATTTGTCCAAATTAACCTGACTTTCAGAAAGGCATCAGAAAAACATGAGAAAAAAAATTTCTATAGTGATCTTATCAATCAATAGGCAAATTTCAACAGAGAGGCAGGAATGGTTCAGTATGGGTTGATCTAACAGAAATATATTAATTTCTAAAGGTCACCAAAGCTGTTAAAAATAATGAGGATTTTGTGTGACCTATCAGTCATCCTGCTGAAGAAAATAACATATATTTCCAAATTAGTGCTAATCATATGTTTTGTATTTTTTAGGAAGTCTTCCTATAAATACATTGAGCATTTCTGAGAACTTTATACATTGATATTAGGGACAAGTGTCACAAGAAAGGATTAAAGTTTAAAAAAATAAAGCAAAGGTAACTTAGAAATATAGGAAAAGATAAATTATAATTGTATATATGATATATTACTGTGTAAGAATTATAAAATATCAAATCTATGTGTTATTCTTCTAATAGGCAATGTTAGTCATAACATTTTTTCTCTTATACAGGGAAGTTTTAATCAGGTAGATATCATGACTAAAGAATGTAGAAGTTTAAACTATAATATTTCCAATTAGTGTAAATATTCATTAAACATCCATTTATGGGAAGAAGAACTCATAAATTCTAAGGCTATAAATGTATAAGGTTATAGGTTATGAAGGTGGAATTGTGTATGTGAGATGTCTGTCTTAAATCTGTGAGTCTTGAAATATGTATATATCTCCTTCTTTTTGCCTGTGTAAGCAGGTCTACTGAGTTCAGTGATGTTACATATGCATAAATCCATTTTACTTAATATCTGTGAACAAATTTGCTGATTACTGGTACATTCCTCAGAGGTTTCTTTTTTTTTTTTTTCTTTAATCCTTAGAGTATAAAGGAAAATACTTACTTTAAATAGCAAAAAATACTCTCTTGTAAATGCCGAAAAATCCTAAAAAATTTTATTAATAATATTTGCCTCACATAAAGTCATTCTTAAATTAAATATAAATTTGTGAAACAAGAAGTATTTTACTTTTAAAACTACAGAGTTTTTATTGTAGGAAACGGCTTCTCTGTCTGAATACAAATAATATTCTTTTGATTTCAAATTTCCCTGGATGCACTCAATTATAAATTTTATAAAAAATAATCTATGGAAGTAGTCTACCTGCATTCTACTAGGTTTATGGAAATTTTATAAAAATAGAAATTAATTGTATTGTTTACTGATTTGTTGTTATAGTACTTCATTTGTGGCTTGGAAAGGGATCAATGTAATCTTGTAAAATTAGTAGAGTCTTATGCAGTGAAATGTGCATATGTATGTATCGTATGTATCTAGATAGAGCTACATACATCAGGAATTGCAGCGTGTTATAACTGTGTGTTCAGAATACTCACCAGTCAGTCCAGTTTTAATTTTCAAAGCAAAACTTCAAGTAACTCTGCCACACTATCACTACTTAACACTGCTACAGGCAGAACTTTTACATCTTTAACACTCATGTACTACACTAGCTGCGAGCATACAACACCTTGTTTCTGATGTAATACAGGTAACACTAATGGCTTTTGCCATTGGCAGTCCTTAGTTGCCAAGGGAGGTGGTCAGGATTGAGATGTCTTCCATGACAGAAGTCAACACTAAACATGCAACTCAAATCACAGATTACAAAAATTTAAAGGTATTTCCAATACAATCTCCACCCCGGTTCCTTTGGACCAGATCATCGGTTTTAACATTGCAATGATCTCCTCCGCAGTCTCTCCAGGGGTACACCTGCTGTGGCACAGACTTTTCCACATCCACAATTGCTTTGACATTCACCTGTTCAAGTGTGGTCTTCTCCATGGGCCACAGTTCCTTCAAAGATATACCTGCTCCAGCACAGCCTTACCCACAGCCACAGTCCCTTCAGAAGTGAACCTGCTCCAACATGGCCTTGCCCATGGATGCAGTCCCTCCAGAAGTAAGCCTGCTCTGTTGTGAGCTTAGCCATAGCCACACACTGTGTGGTGCTCCAGCATGACCCCATGCATAGCCATTGATAATTTGAGGTGTACCTCCTCCAGCATGGACTTATCTTTGGGCCACAGTCCTTTCAGAAGTATACCTGCTGTGGCACAGACATTACCATGGCCACAGGCGCTTCATGATATACCTGCTTTGGTATGGGCTTATCCACGGCCACAGACATTTCGGCGTGTCCTACTCCCATGTGGCTCCATCCACAGTTCACAGTCCCTTCGACTCTGGTTCACACTGTCCAGTACAGCAGCGCAGAAACAGCAGCGGGGCCCTGGCCATCTGCCAGCCCAGGTGCATGGCCATTGCTGTTATCAGAATGTTCCCAGGCACAGCAGAGTAAGATGTTCAACAGTACAGCAAGCAGCAAAAGCAAAAAACAGCCATTAATGAGCACTAGACTCCAATATACAGTGAGGAAAGTAAGTCCCATGACAAGCACAGAAGCCTGCTGATTAATAGCTAAACAGGTATAACAGCTATAGATTTTATCTAGCACAATCCAATCAAACCTGTCATAATCTTGAATCTTTCAAAACCCACATTGAGCACCAAAAAGGATTGTTGTCGCTTAACGCAGCAGGCAGCTAAGCACCACTCAGTCACTTGCTTACTCCCTTCCAGTGGGATGGGGGAAAGAACTGGAAGAAAGGTAAAACTCATGGGTTGAGATAATGACAGTTCAACAGGTAAAGCAAAAGCTGTGCACACAAAGAAAGCAAAACAAGGAATTCATTTATTACTTCCCATCCACAGGCAGATGTTTAACCATCTCCAGGAAAGCAGGGCTCCATGAAGTGTAACAGTTACTTGGGAAGACAAATGCCATAACTCTGGAGACACACTGTTCCTTCTTCTTCCCCCAGCTTTATATGCTGAGCACGACATCATATGGTATAGAATATCCCTTTAATCACTTGGGATACTTGGGATACTTGGTCACAGTTGTCCCATCTGTGTCCCCTCCCAACTTCTTGTACACCCCCAGCCTACTCACTGGTGGAGTGTTGTGAGAGGCAGAAAAGGCCTTGACTCTGTGCAAGCACTGCTCAGCAGTAACTTTTCTTGGGGGAAAGGGAATATGCTGTTGGAAAATTATTGTGGGTTTTGTTTTTATTTTTGTTTTTGTTTTATAGTGACATTATAGGCCAAATACCTAATGACAAGGAAATGTACTTCTGTAATTCTTGAGAAAAAGATAAAGAGCGTGAGATCCTTTCTGGGAACATTTAGGAGTTAAGTAACTGGTAATACGCACATGTCTACATATGAATTATTGAAATTAGAGGTTACTGACACCAGAGTGCAGCTTTTTTTTGAAGGTTTATTGAAGACATAAATACAGAACCAATTTTTCGTCTTCAGATATGGAAGAATAAAGAAATCAAATTACAGCACAGATGAGTCAGTATCATGAATAATTTTCCAATGTTGTAAAATGCAGTTTGATTCAAATGGTTTCAGTATGGTGTAGAAATAATTTGACATAATTATGCTGCACTAAATCAAAATTAATTTTATAAAATTTAGAAGCAGAATCTCTGAATCCCTTAAGACCCTTCTGGACAAAAAAAAAAGAAGTACAAAAGTATCTTCAGGGTGTATTACAGATGCAGCTGAGCATAAATTGTGACAGAAAAGAGTCTACAGGTGCCACTGTAAAGAGTTCCACGGTCACTCATTCTGGTTTTTTTCTGATCACACAAGGAGAAATCAAAAGCAAAGCTCATGTTTTACAGTAATGTCTACTATTAAGTAACCATTTGGAGGCAGAAACAAGAAACTCAAGTTCCTTAATTTGCATATCACTTGCCTTAGTTTTTGCCTGTCCCAAGAAATGAAGACCAGAAAGATATCTATATGGCATTCCTTATTTGTTAATCAAGTATTTGTAATTTTTTTGCATACACATACATATTTTGTTCATAATACATATGTATTATGCTCAGACATTTTGTTTCAGATTCATCCTATGTAAATAACTTTGGACCCATAACTAAAGATCAGTGTGTGTTTACACTGTCCATTTCTCTCACTCCCTATTTTATTTGAGATACCTGATTATGTTCATTGTGCAAATGCCAGTTAGCTGCTCTTTGGAAATTTGCCAGCTGGCTCCTGTCACTGAGAACTGGGGACATATTTGGAAAGGTTATTTGTTTCAGCGTCAATTTTAGTGTTTAAATGCACTGGAACAACTTTTACTCTCATTAGCTAGGATATATCCCAAAATTATCCCACCAGACCTCAAAACACCATGTTCTATTCCCTTCTTGTAGAGACTGGCAGTATTGTTACAAAAAAACCTACTTGGTAGTCTGCAATATTGTCCTCACATTATTTCAGACACTTTTTACATAAAGTAAAAATAATAATAACAAGGACTGTTGGTTAATTGGTTGGATGGTCGCATCCAGAGGGTACTGGTCAATGGCTCAATGTCCAGATGGAGACCAGTGATAAGTGGTGTCCCTCAAGGGTCTTTACTGGGACCAGTACTGTTTAATACCTTCATCAATGACATAGACAGTGGGATCAAGTGCACCCTCAGCAAGTTTGCAGATGACAACAAGCTGAGTGGTGCAGTTAACATACCTGAGGGACAGGGTGTCATCCAGAAAGACCTGGACAAGATGAAGAGGTGGGCTTGTGAGAACCTCATGAGGTTCAACAAGGCCAAGTGCAAGGTCCTGCACCTGGGTTATGGCAATCCCCAATATCAGTGCAGAACAGGGGACAAATGTATTAATAGCAGCCCTGCAGAGAAGGACTTGGGGTATTGCTAGATGAAAATTAAATATGAGCTGGCAACATGCACTTGCAGTCCAGAAGACCAACTGTATTCTAGGCTGCATCAAAAGCAGTGCTGCCAGCAGATCGAGGGAGGTGATTCTGCCCCTCTTCTCTGCTCTGGTGACACCCTACCTGGAGTGCTGTGTCCAGCTCTAAAATCCTCAACAAAGGGACATGGAACCTTTGAAGCGGGTCCAGAGGAGGGCCACAAAAATGATCCTGAGCATCTCTCACATGAGGACAGGCTGAGACAGTTGGTGTTGTTCAGCCTGGAGAAGAGAAAGCTGTGGGGACACCTTATTGAGGCCTTTCAGTACTTGACGGGCGACTATAGGAAAGATAGGGGCAATCTCTTTTGGCAAGGCCTGTTGTGACAGTGGAAAGGGTAATGGTTTAACCTAAAGGAGGGTAGATTTAGACTGGATATAAGGAAAAAATATTTTACAGTGAGGGTGGTGGAACACTGTACCAGGTTGCCCAGAGAGGTGGTAGATGCCCTATCCCTGGAAACATTCCAGATCATGTTGGAAGGGACTCTGAGCAACCTGATGTAGTTGAAGATGTCCCTGCTTACTGCAGGGGTTTGGACTAGGTGACCTCTAAAGGTCCCTTCCAATCCAAACCATTCTATGATTATATGACTCTGTATCATTACACTTAAATAATATTTGAACTAAGTAGTATGTAACGTAGATGTATCAAGCACTCTCCAAGTTATTTAGTCCAACTAGAAAAGACACAGAATCATGGAATCATAGAATCATGAAGTCTTTTAGGTTGGAAAAGACCTTTATGATCATCGAGGCCAACCATTAACCTAGTGCTTGCAAGTTCACCAATAAACCATGTCCCTAAACACCACATCTACACACCTTTTAAATACTTCCAGGGATGCTGGCTCCATCACTTCCCTGGGCAGCCTGTTCCAGTGCTTGACAACCATTTTGATGAATAAATTTTTCCTAATACCCAATCTAAACCTCCCCTGGCACAACTTGAGGCATTATCTCTCATTCTATCACTTGCTACTTGGGAAAAGATGCTGACACCCACCTCACTACAACCTCCTTTCAGGTAGTTGTAGAGAGCGATAAGGTCTCCCCTCAGCCTCCTCTCCTCCAGGCTAAACAACCCCAGTTACCTCATCTGCTCCTCATAAGACTTGCTCTCTAGACCCTTCACCAGCTTTGTTGCTCTTCTTTGGACAACATGTCTAGCAACTCAATGTCCTTCATGTATTGAGGGGCCCAAAACTGAACACGGTATTTGAGGCTTTGTCTCAACAGTGCCAAGTACAGGGGCACAATCACTTCCCTACTCCTGTTGGCCACACTATTTCTGACACATGCCAGGGTTTTACCTGGGCACACAGCTGGCTCATGTTCAGCCGGCTGTCAACAAACACCCCCAGGTCCTTCTCCACCAGGCAGTTTTCAGCCACTCTTCCCCAAGCCTTAGCATTGCATGGGGTTGTTGTGACCGAAGTGCAGGACCTGACACTTAGCCTTGATGAACCTCATACAATTGACCCTGGTCCATTGATCCAACCTGTCCAGATCCCTCTGCAAAACCTTCCTACCCTCAAGCAGATCAACATTCCCACCCAACTTGGTGCAAACATACCGAGGGTACACTCAGTACTCTCATCCATGTCATTGATAAAGATACTAAACAAGACTGCCCCCGCCGCTGAGCCCTGGGGCACACCACTTGTGACCGACTGCCAACTGCATTTAACTCCATTCATGACAGCTCTTTGGGCCTGGATATCCAGCCACTTCTTAACCTCGCAAAGTGTACGCCCATCCAAGATATGAGCAGCCAGTTCCTCTAGGAAAATGCTGGGGGAAATAGTGTCAAAGGCTTTACTAAAGTCTAGATAGATAACATCCACAACCTTTCCCTCATCCACTAGGCAGGTCACCTGGTCATAGAAGGAGATCAGGTTAGTCAAGCAGGACCTGCCTTTTGTAAACCCATGCTGACTGAGTCTGATCATCTTGTCCTGTACCTGCTGTATGATGGAGCAGGGATGAGTGTCATGGATTCCTGACAGATGTTCTGCAGAAGAACTTTATTGTCAGCTTTTTACTGCTTATATATCTTTTCGATACATTCCTCAGGCGATCACGCGCACAAACAATTTCTGTTATTTGTCAGCTAGCTCTAAGCATGTGCCTTATGCTACATTCTAATAGGCTGTTCTATTTACGCTACCTCATTTGGTTTTGCTTACTTAAATCCTTCTTGGAATCCCCATGCTCCTGTCTCTGTTTTTTACTGCCGCCTTGCTTCAGTTCAAGGACGTGTCAAACAGTGTTAAATTACTTGCAAATTCATCCCCCACATGATGGCACTCAAGATGATATGCTCCATAACCCTCACTGGCATCGAGGTCAGACTGACAAGCCTGTAGTTCCTCTGATACTCCTTCCAGCTCTTCTTATAGATGGGTGTCACATTTGCTAAACTCCAATAAACTGGGACCTCCCCAGTTAGCCAGGACTGCTGATAAAAGATTGAAAGTGGCTTGGCGAGCACTTCTGCCAGCTCCCTCATCACTCAGAAATAAAACAAAGCCTATGAAATCATGGGGCACAGTATGGATAAAAGGGATTAGCCCCTATCATGTACAAGTAAAAATCTGATAAAGTTTAGTATCTCTAGGAAAGCCTCGTAAGGTTATGGTGTTCATTAGATGATCTGTATTTCAATCAACATTCCATAAAATTTTTCCAAGGTTAATACTCCAGCAGACATGCAGCTCAATATTTCACATCATTAATACCAGATACTGGGAATCCTATTCTGCTTAAATGATGAGCAAACACATAAGTACTGTCACTGTGAGAGTGAGATGTGGAAATTAGATATCTGACACACACCTCTTCTGTCAATAAGATCATGCTCAGATTTTCTTGAGAAGTACACAATTTACAGTCTCATCTCTTCTTTCTTTACAAGGAATTCCCGGGACCAGGCCCTCTGAGCCTTAACAGAACTATTTCAAGAGCTATTTTTGACATCCTGGGATATTCCTGAATCTGGAGAATTCCCACCTTTCTGCCCTTGTTATATTGGAAGGCAACCCACCCTCCCCCACTTCCTTTAGATCTCTACTGTTTTCTCTCTTATAAGTTTCAGTAGGCAACTGCACTGACCTTCTCTACACCCAACTTTTCACCTCCCACAAACAGCTTTAGCCCAGGAAAAAGCATTGTTAACTGGACATAGTAATTGCAGCTCTTGTGCTAAATAAAAGAGAGACCAAGACCAATGCCTGTGTCCAAGATGAAGTAGAGCAGGCTGGCTCATAATCACAGTATTTACAGCTCTCCCCTTCTATAGTAAATTTGTCCTAGAGAGGGATATTTGGAGTGGTACAGAACAGAGGCGGTGAGTGAGCTCACAGCATAGGGCTCCAGTGCTTGAATTGGCTCTTCACTCTCTTTTATTGATGTACTTAGCACCAGGGCTGCTCTGTGACAGGACACAGACACTGCTTGTATCACCACTCCTACTGATCTGGGGAAGGTCTGCAGCACACTCCACATCCATTACTGTCTTCAGAGCACTCAGCTATTACTTCAGATAGCCCTCTCAAAGAATAGATGTGACTAAAGAGCAATTTATCATATCCTGTGTAAAATATCTTAAATCAAATGAATCTGTAAGGGTGTGTAGAAGGAGAATGTTTGCTCCTCTAAGGGTACCTGGTCAAAGGAGCCATAAACCAGAACATAAAGAGACAGACCTGACCAAGAAATGATAAGGAAGGTCACAATAAGAACAAACCTGGTCAGCTGCATCAAAATTATATGGGGTTTATTTTTTCAGTTGGGAGGATAAGGAAAGGGAGGGAGAAACTGGGTGGTCATAAAACCTGTCCAATTAACATTACTAAAGACAGTAACTAGAAACAGACCTGGTCAGTCACACTAGTTGATGGGCTATAAAGAAACTGCAGGCAAAACGGGACTTTGTAACTGACAAGGATGCAAACCCTGAGTGTCTAGGATATTGGAAGGGGTTGGTGGGAGTGTGCTGACGGAAGGGGTTGGTGGGAGTGTGCTGACGGATGAGGCAGTGTGCTGGGGAAGGGAGAGCAGGGAGGAACAAAGGAGGAACAGACAGAAAAGGGTATAAAACTGGGCTAATGGTATGTTAATCAGAGCTGGTCAGTGTGCTTCTCTGGCTGAACCCTGCACCTGATCACCACAGTCTGCCCTGCCTTCTCATATGTTCTTACCAAATCTTTTCTTAACTCTGTATCACCTCACTCTCTATCCTGCGTGTGAGTGCTGCAGGGACCCAGTGACAGCTACTGGGGGGACTGATGTGAGGGGACCGGGTGCCAGCTCCTGGAGTCAGACTGGGGGTGTGGGTGCCCCAGGCCTGTGGTGCCAGCTATGGGAGCCAGTGGGGTCTAAGTATCAGCTACTGGAGCCAGTGGAGTCCTTGGATGTCAGCCACTGGGACAAGAACAGTGGTGCATTCCCAAATTCACTGGAGGAAATGGGGTGAGTGAGGCTAATGAGAGGGTAGCAACAGTGGCTGGAGTGGGAGTGCAGGTCACAAGCCCATGTGCCTAGTGCCAGCTGATGGGGGCAAGTGTCTATGTCTCCCCCAAACCAGATGTGCATGGGATGTGTGTATTCACTGGCAAGCTCCAAGGTGACCAGCCAGCAAGTAGGGTGCCTGGGTTTGGGAAGGGGTATCAGGTGGGCAGAGGATCTGTGCTGGTATCTGGGGGGCACCTGGGAGTGTGGGGTGCCTGTGTGATGAGTACGTGAGTCCTGCATGTTTGCAGTGAGCACCCAGCTGGACCAGCCAGCAAGTCAGGGACCTGTGGGGCAAGCAGGAGTGGCCCAGTATCGGTATGTTTCTCAGGGTTATTTTGTATCTGCCAGGTGACAGAAGAAATAGGTAGAGATATCTGGTAAGACTATGAGGTATAATAAAACCACACATTAAAGCCAGAGTTATCCTCAGCACACACTTCAGTTGGCATTTACTTGAATCTTCTTCTAATGTATGTAAGCACTGTCTCTCATCTGCCTAGAAAAAGATGCTGCCACCTATTATGATTTTGTTTGTCTATGGCTATAAATATAAACCTTTTTTTTTTCTCTTTCCTTGAAGCCTTATGGGAAAGACAATTTTTAAAGGCAGCGAGATGGATTAGACACACTTATTGAGAAGGTAAGCACATCCAATACTATCTAGGGGGGTTTAGAAGCAAAGGGCAAATTGGGGAGAAATAGGGAAGGAATTTCTGGGTCCAGGGAATGTCAGTAAACCTAAAATGGAATTGGAGACTACTAGCATGCTCACAGTGCAGGTTCTGTGGTAGTCTGCATCATTCACTTAGATGATATAATTGAAGATTGCTTAATGTTTGTTATTCCCCAAATGTTTTTTTTCAGCACTATAAGAATGCAGATCTACAGATTCAGCCTTAAACTTTTATGTACATGGTGAAGTTACTAGTTTTTCAACACCTTGTCTCTGTAAATCTATGTTTTAACCCAGAACAGTATTGATTAGATTTATAACACTTAAGGGCCTGACTGTATGTTGGAAGAAGACAATAACCTAGACATGGGTTGACTACATAACTGAAGACTACGTATGATGATATCTATAACATCCATGTTCCAGGGTTGTTCTGTCCCAAAAGAGGTCTTCTTCTCAGGTTTTAAAGTCATCTGCTTTAAAATACAAGGTAACCTTTTGCAGGCTATTCAGTCAAAGAGATCTGAAAACTTACAGCATATTCTTCAATACGACAGTGTTTTGTATTTCTGATTCCGCTCTCCCCCTCTGCATTTTCTAACCCTCTCTGCTCCCTGGCTTAGGACTTCCATTATCTGTGCTTAGACTCCTGCTGTCTAATGCATTTATCTACTTCCAGTATTTTCCCTGAAGTGCCCATTAAGCCAATGCATGTCAACTGTTTAAACAGCTACTGTAATCTAAAATGATTCTGAAGGGAAAATGAAACAAAACTAAGCATACCATATGGATGAGATTTATATAATCAAATACAAATATAGCTGTTTACATGGAAATGCATAAATTTGGGGTGGCCCAGGCTCCCTTCAGCGATTCATCTCATGTCTATCCACATCTCAGATGAACCATGTCCTAAAAGAACCTATGCAAACAGTTGAGATCTGAAGTGTATAAGAAAAAAAATAGATAAGCAGGATGAAATAAAAGTTATTTTGATTGAACATTAACATTAATTCTTCATGAGGTTAGTGGTCCCTTCATCAGAATCAAATTAATGGAGAAGTGTAGTTAGACTTGTGTACAGCATCTGACTTTCTCCCAGATAAGTGAAAGCCAACATGAAAGAGGTGCCATATTCAGTTTCTGTTTGTACAGTTGAAAGATTGCTGAAAACCTGTTCATCCACTGCAGTAGCTATAGTGTAAGTTGTGTATTTTAAAAGTCACAGAAGTGACTGAAATTAATATCTAGCTGAGTACAGTGTTTCTTTACTTAGTACGGTGGATGTTTACTTTATATTTTATTTAATGCCAGGATTAGAATATTGTCTAATAAAAAGCCCTAAGCCATAAAGCCTAAGCCATCTTTTCCTTATTCATAGTTTCTTTTCTGTATTATCCAAAAGGAAACTGAACAAACATCTTCCTCAGCAAGAAAGTTAGCTTCTTTAGTCATCAAATTACCTGCTGCCTCTAGGTTTTCTTTTGTATATTTATATAGGAGATAGCTATTAAAAATTAGCTATTAAATATTCCTGCCACTGTCAGGTAAAAATAAGGATAGGGATGGGATAGGATTAGGATTAGGCTAAAGATATGCTTACCAGCTTCTAAGGAATTCTGTCCATTGTCCTTGATTAAAGGGTGCCAACGGCCTTTGTTCTAGATGACCCTTGTTTAGGGAGGGTCAAAGACTCTTTTAGCCCATGCTAGAAAAAGGCCTACATAAGAGGCAACCCTCCCCTCCCCTTTGTCACCTCTGAGGTTGGTGGTTTGTGTAGCAGGATGTGAAGGAAGGGTTAATAAACTTTTTCTATCCAGCATACTTAGCTGGATAGAAAAACTACTTAGTTTTTCTACAGTCCTTAGCTGTAGTAGTTCATCTGCTAAAGGGCAGCGTTCCCAGGTGCTGCTGGAGTAACTGTCCCTTTGTGATTGGACTCTTGGACCTGAATGGAGCTTTAGAAGGATGCAGCTCTGCAAATCTCAGGCTGAGGCTGGGGCAGATCCTGCAAAAGGTGTGTGTGATTCTTAAGGAGCTGTGCTGCCAAGCAAAAGAACTCCTGGAAGAAGTCAGCAGACTGCAGCATCAGAGACTGTCCAGGTCTCTTCTGAGAGCTTCAAGAGCCAAAACCTCCAACTGTAGTGGAGGGTTAGGAAAAGCCTATGCTTATGAACTCTGAGAGTTGAAACTCCCATCATGATGAAACTGGTGACTTCTCATACCAGAAGGAAGGCTCCTACCCCTTGCAGTTGCAGAATAACTTCACTGCCCTCATAACTGATGAGAAACTGGGAATGCTGTCAAATAGAGTGTTTCTGGTGACTGTGCCTGAGCCACCTGGACCAGTAGAAAGAAGCAGTGATGGTGGTAGGAGACTCCCTGCTGAGTGGAACCGAGCCCCCCATCTGTCAACCTGTCTTTTCACCTAGAGATTTTTAGTGCTTGCCAGAGGCTTGGATTTGAAATATTACAAAGAAGGTATTAAGACTTATCCAGCCCTCCTAACTGTTGCTCCCTGCTATTCTTCCATTTGGACTCCAGTGATACTGCTGGGGTGATCTGGGAAGTATCAAGTGTGACTACCTGGCTCTGGGGTCCTCATGAAGGACTTGAACCATTCTTCTTTCTGCTAGAAGGACAGCACAGCAGGGCAGAAGCAATCAAGTTAATTTCTATAGGGCATTGACAACAACTTTCTCTGGCTCCTTGTTCTCCCGTGTCAAGAAGATGCTCTGCTAGACCTCATACTGAAGGATAAGGAAGAACTGCTCACTGATGTGAAAGTAAGGGGCAGCATTGGCTACAGTTACCATGAGACTGTGAATCCCAAGTGGATGGAGCAGGGCAAAAAATGGGATCACAGCCATGGCTTTCAGGAGAGCAGATTTCAACCTCTTCAGAGATCTACTTGGAAGGATCCCATGGGTTATGATCCTGGAGAGAAGAAACGTCCAGGTTAGCTGGCTGATATTTAAGGATAACCTTTTCCAAGCTCAAGGAGGGTCTATACAGACAAGTAGGAAATCAAGCAAATGTGGCAGGAGGTCTGCATGGATAAGCAAGGAGCTCCTGACTGAACTCAGACATAAAAAGAAGAAATGTAGAAGTGGAAGTAGGAGCAGGTGACCCAGGAGGAATATAGAGTAGTTGTCTGATCATGCAAATATGAGGTTTGGAAAGACAAGGTTGACCTGGAGTTGAATCTGGCAAGGGATGTGAGGGGTAACAAGAAAGGATTATTCAAGTATATAAACAGAAAAAGGAGGACTAGGGAAAATGTAGGTCTGCTGCTGAATGGGGCAGGGGACCTGGTGACAAATTACACAGAGAAGGCTGAGGTACTTAATGGTTTCTTTGCCTCAGTCTTTACTGTTAAGGTGGGCCTTCATAATGCCCCTGAGACAAGAGGGTAAGTCTGGAGACTAGGTTGAAGAACCTAGTCTGGACATACATAAATCCATGGGGCCTGGTGGGGTACACCCATGAGTACTGAGGGAACTGGCTGATGTCACTGTGAGGCCACTTTTGATTATCTTTCAAAGATCATGGTGACTGGGAGAGGTTTCAGAAGACTGGAATAGAGAAAGTGTCATTCTTATCTTCACGAAGGGGATCTGGGGAACTGCAAGCTGGTCAGTTGCACTTCAGACCCTGGGAAGGAACAAATAATTCTGGAAACCATTTTCAACTATCTGCAGGACAGGAAGGGGGTAAGGAGTAGTTAGCATGGATTTACAAAAGGAATATCATGCTTAACCAACCTGATAGCCTTCTATAAAGGGGTAGCTTTGGTGGATGAGGAGAGAGTAATAGGTGATGTTTACCCTGACTTTAGTAAAGCCTTTGACACTGTCTTCCATAAGATCCTATTTGGAAGCTGACAAAGTATGGGTTATATAAATGGACAGTGAGGTAGATTAAAAATTGGCTTAAGCTGGGCTCAGGGAGTTGCAAACAGTGGCACAAAGTGTTTGGAGACAAGTCGCTGCTCTTGTATCTCAGGGGTCACTGCTGGGACCCATATTGTTTAACATCATCCTTAATGACCTGAACAATGGGGCAGAGTGCACTGTCAGTGAGTTTGCATATGGTACAATACCAGGAAGAGTTGCTGATATACTGTGTAACTGTACTGCCAAACAAAGGCAGGAGGAATAGACTGAGAGAAATCTCATTACTTTTAACAATGGGAAATTCTAACTACTGCATCTGAGGAAAAATAATCCCAGGCACTAGTTCCAGGAGCTGACTGGCTGGAAAACCACTGCAGAGAAGAGCTTGAGGATCCTGGTAGACAGGCTGACCATGAGCCAGTGATGTGCCCCTCATGTCAAAGAAAGCCAACAGTCTCCTGGGTTGTGTTAGGAAGAATGTTTCCATCAGGTTGAAGGAGGTGATCCTTCATTTACATGACATTGGCGAGGCTGCATCTGGAGTGCTGTGTTTACTTCTTCTACATTCCCCAGTACAACAGACAGCTTAGCAGAATGAGTCTAGCAAAGGGCTGTGAAGGTGATGAAGGGACTGGAGCATCCTTCACTTGAGGAAAGGCTGAGCGAGCTGGGACTGTCCAGCCTGGACAAGAGAAGGCTGGGGGAGGGGAGGGAATTTTGTCAATATTTATGACAAAATGGGGGATAATAAAGATGAGAGAGCAAGATTCTTCTCAGTACTGCCCATTGGCAGGATAAGAGGCAATGGGTACAAATTAAAGAATGTGAGATTCCATCTGATTTAAAGAAAACTCTTTTACAATGAGGGTGGTCATAAGACGAAAAGGCTGCCCAGAGGTTGTGGAATATCCATGTGAGGAGACAGTCAAAACCTTTCTGGATACTGTCCTGTGTAACCTGTTGTAACTGACCCTGCTTTAACAGATAGGTTGGACTATATGATCTTCATAGGTCCCTTACAACCTCAAATTTTGTGATTCTGTGAAATAGCACTTTAATTTTTGTCAAAACTTATTTCAAAGGAGATGTTGTTTCCTAGGTTTCACTGGCAGATTATATTAATTACAAATTGGCTCATGGGAACATATTTCTGGAATTAGAATTATACTTGTTCTAAAATGATCTATTGGCACTAACAATCTGAAGTGACTAGAGTGTAGGGACTGTTAATTTAAAAATATATTACATATGGATAAAGATACTGAGAAGTAAAGAAAATCCATGGTTAGTTCGAAGTATTTGGGTTTTTTTAGTAATGTAGTTGTAATTTCAGGTTTCTGATCTCAGGTCTAGAAATTACATAATACCTTAAGGTCTGTTTTAGTGAGAACTGATGCTGAATGCTTCACAGGAAATAACATCTTGATCTCTCAGCTGTGTACATATATTTTAATTACATTTTAAATGTCAGATCTTTAGATTCTGAAGAATTGGCTGGTGACAACTTTGAGTTCCTAATCATTAGCTGAGAAACCTTTCAATCTTCTGATCCTGGGAAAATGTAATTGCATTGCAGCTGCAGATCTGTCTACATCTTGTATACTTTCTTCAAATGTACCTTAAAATGTAATTTTATTCTGTAAAGGGGCTATAGAAGGAAGTTGTTCTCTTTCCAGAGCAATTTCATAGAAATAGATGATGTTCTTCCATCCCTTCTGTCTCCCTCACTTCTCCTTCCCAGCATGACCGTATCAGTATTTTTTTAACTTCAGCCTGTAAAGCCTTGATATTAATGGAGGAAAAACAAATTTAAAAACCTCCCTACCCCTAAAAGAATCTCACAGGTTTTGGAAACAGGAAATGGACAGAAGGAAGAGGAAAGGATGACAAACTTTAACAAGCTTAGACAGCTGCATCTGAACCTCAACTGATCCCAAAGACTTGAACCTCTATATAATTACTCATTTACCTCTTGGCTCAGTTATATAAAGAAATGTGTGCCTGAATGCAGTTAGACATGAATAAAGAGTGCACAGCTGAATTAACTGAAGCAAAAAGAGTAGAAATATATAGAATTTCATGTTTGTCTTTGTACATAGAACTTTGTTTTCCAGGATACCTGTAAGGGTTTTTTTGGTGTTTATTTTTTTTCTTTTTTTTAACAACATAATGCAAAGTAAAACATAGTTCAACTGTATAAACTTTGGAGAAGCATCTTGGAAGTAATGAAAAGGTCATTTTTTTTTTTTGTGATGTTACAACATTTTCAAATTAATCGCCATTCAGTGTTGAGGAAAATACATTTGTTAGAGTCAATATATAAGCTTCGCTTCCTTTTTATTACACATTCAAAACTGATTTTAATGTTTTTTCTGCTAGGAAATACAGTTTAAAGGTTTTCAATCTAATACAGCTTAAAGCTTCTATTTTAACATACTGAAATCCTGTTTAGAAGATGAAAAATGCAAGAATTCTTTCTCCTGCTGTGTCACTATGATAAGGCAATGGCTAGCTGTAACTTGCAGACATAAGCATCACCCTACCCTATTAAAGGTATCCTCTTAAACCTCCTCCATTGGGAGTTTTCTATCACAGAAGTCAGTGAGACAACTGGAGAAAGGAATAGAAATATGCAAAGGATGTTAATAGCAATTGTATACCTCTGGGTATTCTTTATGTTAGTGGAACTAGAAACTCAACTACCTAGCAAAGCATTAACTATGGCAAGCTTAGATGATGAAAAAGCAGTTGGCGCAAGTTATTAAAAAGGCCAGTATAATATAAACTTATTTCCAGTTTCCGATGGATGTGAATATAATTTGTTTAATAGATGGTTCCTGAAAATGCATGCATATAATGCACACACAAACACAGACACTAGGGGAACATATCAGGCTTGCCTGTGAGAAGCTGTGGGATGACAGTATGAGTCCTCAACCTGTTGCCCAGAGGTGTGGTGGCGGCACTGCAGCACAGTCGAAGTCTTGCAGAGATGAGCTGAGGGCTCCTGAGGTAGTAGGAGCCAACAAAGAAACTCCCATGAAATGCATCAAGGGGTGCTCCAATAAGAAAAAAAAAGCAGCACAGAGAGTTGTAGGCAATCCAGGACATTCCTAAAATGCATTGAGGATAACTTCTTGAGTCAGGTAATAGACAGCCCTACCCAAGGGGATGCAATACTAGACCTGATGGTCACCAGTGCAAGTGAGCTCATTGGTGATGTCAAAATTGGAGGCAGCCTGGACTGCAGCGATCACACATTGGTGGAGTTCACACTACTGAGGGATATGGGAAAAGAGAGGATTATAGTCAGGACCCTAAATTTTAGGAAAGCAAAACTCCAGCTCTTCAAGCAGTTAGTCAGCAGGACCCCCTGGGAAACAGTCCTCAGGGACAAGGGAATAGAAGAGAGATGGCAGATCTTTAAGGACGTGTTCCATACAGTGCAAGAGGTCTCAGTTCCCAGGTGTAAGGAATCAGACAGGAAGGGAAGAGACCAGCATGACTGAGTTGAGACATGCTGGTCAAACTAAAGAGCAAGAGAGAACTGCACAGGCAGTGGAAGCAGGGACAGGTATCCTGGGAAGAGTATAGGGATGTTGCCTGGTTGTGTAGGGATGGGGTCAGCAGGGCCAAGGCACAGCTGGAGCTGAATTTGGCAAGGGATGCAAAGAATAACAAGAAAGGCTTCTACAGGTACATCAACCAGAAAAGGAAAGTTAAAGAAAGCCTACCCCACCCTGAGGAACATGAATGATAACCTAGTATCAAGAGATGAAAAGGCTGAGGTACTCAACTACATTTTTGCCTCAGTCTTCACTGGTAACATCTCTCCTCACCCCTCCTCAGTCAATGGACCACAGGATGGAGACCAGGGGGATAAAGCCCCTCCCACTGTAAGGGAAGATCAAGTTTGTGATCATCTAAGGAACCTGGACATACACAATTCTATGGGACCTACTGAGATGCATACCAAGAGTCCTGAGGGAATTGGCTGATGTAGTCGTCAAGACACTCTCCATCATATTTGAAAAAACATGGCAGTCAGGTGAAGTACCTGGGGACTGGAAGAAGGGAAACATTGTACCCATCCTTAAAAAGGATAGAAAGGAGGAGTCGGGAAATTACTGTCCTGTCAGCCTCACCTCTGTGCCAGGGAAGATCATAGAAGCTATGCTAAGTCGCATAGAGGGCAGGGACGCGATTCAAGGCAGCCAGCATGGTTTCACCAAGGACAAGTCCTGCCTGACCAACCTAATGGCCTTCTGTGATGGAGTGACTACATCAGTGGACAAGGGAAGAGCAATGGATGTCATCTATCTGGACTTCTGTAAGGCATCTGACAAGGACCCCCACAGTATCCTTCTCTCTAAACTGTAGAGATTTGATGGATGGACTGTTTGGTGGATGAAGAGTTGGCTGGATGGTCAAGTCCAGATGGTAGTGGTCAACAGCTCGATGTCCAGATGGAGACTGAGGATGATTGGTTGTCCCTCAGAGGTCTGTACTGGGACTGGTACTATTTAAGATTTTCCTCAGTGGCATGGACAGCAGGATCAAGTGCACCCTCAGCAAGTTTGCAGATGACAACAAGCTGAGTGGTGCATTTGACACACCAAAAGGATGGGATGTCATCCAAAAGACCTGGGCGAGATGGGGAGGTGGGCTTGTGAGAACCTCATGAGGTTCAACAAGGCCAAGTGCAAGGTCCTGCACCTGAGTCGGGGCAATCCCCAGTATCAGTGCAGAATGGGGCATAAATGTATTAATAGCAGCCCTGCAGAGAAGGACTTGGGGGTACTGGTGTGTCGTGGTTTAGCGGCAGCTCAGCCCCACACAGTCGCTCGCTCACTCCCCACCGGTAGATGGGGGAGATAATCAGAAGGGTAACGCTCGTGGGTTGGGATAAGAACAGTTTAATAATTAAAATTAAAAGAAACAACAGTAGAAATGCAATGTAAAGGAGAACAACGAGAGGCGCAAAGCCCCGGGGGAGGGGGAAGGGAGGGGAGAGGGGGAACGAACCGCCGGAACAAACCGCACGCGCCGCAGCCGCTCGCCGCCCGCCGACCCGACGCCGCGCCGCCTCCGCGCTGCCACTGCCCCCCCCCCCAGTATATTGGTCACGGTGTCACATGGTATGGAATGAACCTGCCATTGGCCAGTCGGGGTCAGCCGCCCCCACCGTGGCCCTGCCCCTCCCAGCCCCCCCCCCCCGCGCCACGCGGCAGAGCGCGGGAAGCTGGAAAGGTAGCTGACCCCCACAGTGAGGAGAATTAACCCCTTCTCAGCCACAACCAGCACATGGTGAAGGAAAAGCTGGACTTGAGCTGATAATGTGCACTTGCAGCCCAGAAGGCCAACCGTGTTCTAGGCTGCATCAAAAGCAGTGTGGCCAGCAGGTTGAGGGAGGTGATTCTGCCCCTCTACTCCGCTCTGGTGAGACCCTACCTGGAGTGCTGCATCCAGCTCTGGAGCCCTCAACACAGGAAGGACATGGACCTGTTGGAGTGAGTCCAGAGGAGGGCCACAAAAATGATCCAAGGGCTGGAGCACCCCTCACATTAGGACAGGCTAAGACAGTCGGTGTTGTTCAGCCTGGAGAAGAGAAAGCTGTGGTAAGATCTTATTGTGGCCTTTCAGTACTTGAAGGGTGACTATAGGAAAGATAGGGCAATCTCTTTTGGCAAGGCCTGTTGTGACAGTGGAAAGGGTAATGGTTTAACCTAAAGGAGGGTAGATTTAGACTGGATATAAGGAAAAAATATTTTACAGTGAGGGTGGTGAAACACTGTACCAGGTTGCCCAGAGAGGTGGTAGACGCCCCATCCCTGGAAACATTCCAGGTCATGTTGGAAGGGGCTCTGAGCAACCTGATGTAGTTGAAGATGTCCCTGCTCACTGCAGGGGGTTTGGACCAGGTGACCTCTAAAGGTCCCTTCCAATCCAACACATTCTATGATCCTATGATTCTATGATTTCTTTCAGGTCCTGTTTAACATCTTTATGAATGACTTGGAGGAGATGATACAGTTTATTCTCATCAAGTTCCCAGATGACACCAAACTTCTAGGGGGTCAAGTTGACACGCTGGAAGGCAGTGATACCATTCAGAGGTAGTCTGACTGTCTGGAGAAGTGTACCAGCAGCAGTGTCATGAAATACAGTAGGAAGAAATGCAGAAACCATTTAGTAACAGACACCTTTTCCCCCAGCCCTGGCAATGACATAGGCTAGTATAGGGCAGAACCACCAGGATGGCAGGGCTGGAGCTCTTCACAGGTTTGTAAAGAGGCTGGGGGTCATGAGCCTTGTTCAGGCTGGAGAAGAGTTGGCTTGTGGGAGGATCTAACATCATCTCTGGGGTGCTTATCTCTGGGGTGGTTAACAAGGAGATGGGGCTAGTGTGTGCCTAGCAGGAGAATGTGACATTAGGTATAAACTGAAGGAATCACAGAATCACACAATGATATGGGTTGGAAGGGACCTCTGGAGATCATCTTGTCCATCACCCCTGTTTGAGCAAGTACACCTTAAGCAGGGTGCACTGGAATGCATCCAGGTAGGTTTTGAATGTTTCCAGTGAAGGAGACTCCATAACCTCTCTGGGCAACCTGTTCTAGTGCTCTGGCACCCTCAGAGTAAAGAAGCTTTTTCTCATGTTTAGAAGGTGGAAGAGAGGTTCAGGTTGTCCATATAAATTGCTTGTCTCTATTGCTGGAATTTTTGACCTGACTGGACAAAGCTCTGCACAACCTGTGACACCTTCTGAGGTCCTTTTTGGTCTTAATTATTCCATGAATATCAATTTCTGCATCAGTAAACACCACAGTAAAACCTACAAGAGTACAATCTTACTTAAAGGAACTTGAGTATTTTTTTTAATATACCTACCTTTTATGACGTAGCCATTCTTGGTGAGATTCAATTGCACTGTTCTTTAGGGTGTCAGATGGACCTCTGCTTGAGTGACACTGAGGAATCCTGTCTCTCCTCCAGAAAGAGACCCACAAGGTCCCATCGCACAACTGTGAACCCTGACAGGAATCTCCAATACCCAAGTGTGCCTAAAATGGAACATAGACAAATGAATTTTAAATGTAGATATCCATGTCTGATATGACATCTTTAGATTCTCTATTTAGTTGAAAGAAATTGTCAGCTCCAGACAGCAATATATCATAGATGTCCACCTGAAGGAAAGATGAAGATGCATGACTTTTTCATTTAAAAAAAATGTGCTGAAAGTACCAATTTATCTCCATTTAATATAAGGAGAATAATATCATATTCAGGCATCTACTTTTTATAAAATCTCATTCTATTTCCTCCTGGTGAAGTCTCTGGGCACTGATGGATTGTTGTAACATTCCCTCTTTCTTTCTTAGGAAAAGTGGAGGCTCAAAATTAGGACACAGGGAAATATTGAAGTGAGGATCATAACACCAGGTTGTACATACTAGAAAGTGTATGTATAACCATTTTAACTATTATTTTTACAATATTTTTTTAGTAATGTTTTATTTTCCCCTGTAAGATTTAGATTGACAATAATTTTTTGGTTAGACTGTGTAGATTTATATTCCACTAACAATAAATTCTTAGTTTTGCATAGAATGTATATTTTGTTGTTCATTATAAGGTTTTGAGTGAATGAAGAAATACCTGTCTGTTGCACTCCACCTTAAGGTTAGTCTAGATGATCCCTGAGGTCCCTTCCAACCTGTGATTCTGTGATTCTGTGATCTGTTTGTACTACTACTGTGTAGTAGAAATAGAAATTTCTGAACTGGAAAAAATAGTGGAAAAGGGTAATTCCAATGCATTTATAGTTGGAAACAAGGAGGAATAAAGTTTATCAAGTTAAACATAGGCACAAATAAAGTATCATGATACACATGTTTTTCAGAAAAAGATTAAAAGAGTTTCAGTATACTTGCGTGGGTCAAAAGAGTAAGAGTGCAAGTTTTAAATGAAGCTTTTTTATCTGGGGACTGTACCATTTAAGGTTTTAGGCAGATGAGTAAGCCCTCAGCTAAGCTTGTTCTGTCAAAGCAGATTACATTTAAAATGAATAATGAAAATAATTCACCATTGTACGTACAAGAATAACCGTATTTTTAATTTGTTTTATACCCTGAAGACCAGATCTTTCTGTAGATTCATTGAAACAAGTTGGTATTTTTACCACACGAGGCCAAATATCACAGATCCATTGCCATTCACCTATACAGACTTAATGATTTTATCTTTCTAAATTGCTGTCATGTTTTCTGTAAAGGGGTCATTTTTTCTCATACTGGCTCAAAATGAATATAATTACAGTACTTTTTTCTCAAGTTGTGTAAATTGACATCTTTGCATTTTTGTTTCCAATTTTTTTTCTTTAAAAGTATCAAAAGCTTTCTCTTTTCTCTCATGTGCCATGCTTAGAAATTTTGAATAGAAAAGGAATGCAAAGGAGAAACTAAAGGGGGACAAAGAGGTTTTTTCACACTTTTGAATACTAAAGTAAGTGTTCTAAGTAAAGGCTTTATTTTGCCTTCAATATCTGCAGCTGTAAGACTATACAGTTTGACATTGCCCTTAAAACATAAATTAGGTAATTTCATATTAAAACTCTTATTATTCCTAAAGGCTGCATAGCACTGTTAAAGAATACTCTTAAAAAAAACTAAACCCTGTTACAGAAAAGAGATATTTGGTATGCTGTCAAATTTCTAAAAGGAAAGATTATATAACTGAAATTCTGACCCGATTAAAGTCAATGGGAGATTTATCATTAATTTGACTAGAGGAAGATTTAGCTTCAGGTATTCAAAACAATGCTAGACATAAAGGGCAGAGGGAAAATGATATGTAGCTTTAAACTAGACAGTGAATTTATATTCCTTTGGTGATTCTTGCCACAAATTTTCATGCTGTCTCACTTCTCCATGTTTAGACATAGGTGTTCTTCAACATATACAACTTAAAGTCTTAAAGGATTAGGAGAAAAGTGAGGGTTCAGAGTTTCTCCGACAATCACAAGTGATGTAGGAAAAAGTATAAAACAATACTCTCAGGCTTTTTAGATTAAGGGATTTTACGCATTTGTTACCTCTCAGCCTACCTCAGCCTCTCCACCGGTCTCTTAGCATCTCCCTTTATAAGTTATCAACATTTACCTTTTACAGCTTATAGTCAAAAAAGGAAGACTCTTCTCCTTACTCTTCCTATCAAATGGTTAAAATGGTTTATTTGCTTCATATTTCACAATCTCACTAATTTTGTGAGGTTCAAGCAGAGCTTTTTTTCTCTTCAGAGATGGAATTGGACAAAATTCACATTCTAAAACTGAACTAGTTCTAAAAATTTTTTTTTAATTAAAAATTGAAAGTACAAGATGAATCCAAATAGTTACAGCTCTCTTGGGGGACCTAAGTTTGAAGATTTCACAAAAAATTAATTCAAAGGAAACTACTTTAACATAAGCCATAGTGAAAAAAAATAAAAACAAAATCAACAGCCCCTCAAAAAAACCCAACACCCTCACACACAACTAACACTTATAATGAAATAGAACTCTCATCACTGTCTTGCATGCAACCCAGTATCCCATAGTCTACTAAACCAGTCTAAAAATATTTTAAGATGTTTGTATTGGGGGAAAAAATAGAATAGAAAACTCATTCTTTAAGTGAGGGTGCAGGAATAATATGGAAGAGTAAACCGAGTGCCTGACTGCCCCAAAGCACAGGGGTTCCTGAGGAGCAGAAGGGAAATCTAATGTCCTGGAGATCAAAGAATCATTTAGTGTAGTCAGGGTACAAGCATTGAACGAAGGATTGTTCTCCTTATGTATTTCATGGACAACAGAAAAAATTTCCAAATAATTTCCAGAGTCTTAAGTGTCTACTGATCAGCCTTGTACCCAGCCCCAAAGCATGACTTCTCTTACCTATATTTGGGAATGCCTTATGTCAAACTGAGAAGGAGACTTGCTGGATACAATATATTTTAGTCTAAAATAGATATTTAAACTGGATATGTTAAATCTCACTATATCAGGGTTTTTTTCTTCACTTAATAATGGGAAAGCCTGTAAGTGGATATATTAACTTTGGGAATCACTGAAAAATTAATCTCACCTGATTTAAACATTTTCAAAAATTATGTCTGTATTTAAATGCCCTGGGTTTTCTATACAGATAGTAGAGAGAAGCAGGCACCTTTTCTTGACTAAACAGAATGATATTCTTTTTAAATATCAACTTTAGGATGATGTGACTCATGTTCTTGGAATACTTGTTTGTTGTTTGTGTTCCCTCTCCCCCCTCCCCCCCTCCAAGTATAAAACAACTCAAAAACTTCAAGTTTCCTAATATCCGGTCTAAACGTCCCCTGTTGTAGCTTGAAGCTGTTTCCTCTCGTTCTATCTCTACTGACCTGGGAGAAGAGACCAACACCCACCTCACTACAACCTCCTTTCAGGTAGTTGTAGAGAGCGATAAGGTGTCCCCTCAGCCTCCTCTTCTCCAGGATAAACAACCCCAGTCACCTCATCTGCTTCTCATAAGACTTGCTCTCCAGACCCTTCAGCAGCTTTGTTGCCCTTCTTTGGACACATAACAGCAACTCAATGTCCTTCTTGTACTGAGGGGCGCAAAACTGAACACAATATTCAAGGTGTGGCCACACTTGTGCCGAGTACAGGGGCACAATCACTTCCCTACTCCTGCTGGCCACACTATTCCTGATACAAGGCAGGATGCTGTTGGCCTTCTTGGCCACCTGGGCACACTGCTGGCTCATGTTCAGCTATCTATCAACCAACACGCCCGGGTCCTTCTCTGTCTGGAAGCATTCCAGCCACCCTTCCTCAAGCCTGTAGCGTTGCATGAGGTTGTTGTGACCCAAGTGCAGGACCCAGCACTTGGCCTTGTTGAAGCTTATACAATTGGCCTTGGCCCATCAAGCCATCCTGTCCAGGTCCCTCTGCAGATCCTTCCTACGCCTCAAGCAGATCAACACTCCCCCCCAAATTGGTGTCATCTTCAAACTTACTGAAGGTGCACTTGATCCCCTCATCCAGATCACTGATAAAGATATTAAACAAGCCTGGCCCCAACACTGAGCCCTGGGGAACCCTGTTCATAATGGGCTGCCAACTGTATTTAGCTCCGTTCACCACAACTCTCTGGGCTTGGCCATCCAGACAGTATTTTACTCAGCAAAGAGTGCATCTGTCCAAGCCATGAACTGCTAGCTTTTCTAGGAGGATACTGTGGGAGACAGTATCAAAGGCTTTACTAAAGTCCAGGTAGACAACATCCACAGCCTTTCCCTCATCCACTAGGTGGGCCATCCTGTCATAGATCAGGTTGGTCAGGCAGGACCTGCCTTTCATGAAGCCATGCTGGCTGCGCCTGATCCCCTGGTTTTCCTGCACATGCCTGGTGAGCTCTCTCAGGATGAAATGCTCCATAACCTTCCTGGTATCGAGGTGAGGCTGACAGGCCTGTATTCCCTGAATCCTCCTTCCAGCGTAAATGGAACTAGAAATACCTGTGGGGACAACTAAATAAAAAATGGAGAAAAAGTTGCTTTAAGATTAAGATACATAAACATTACATGTCAGCGCTAGACACAGCTCTCATGATGACTAGTAAAACTTGATTCTTGTAGCCTACACACAGGTTTCTAGTGCCATTTAAGATGTCTGTGGAATCCCCTACTGTTGCATGCACAACAGTTTTGGTGAGGCCAAAGGCAGCACAGGAACTTGGAGCCTTGTGTATAATGTTTTCTTTCTGTCACACCTCCATGCTTCTTACTTGTTTTCCTCGACTGTTCCTGGTTTCTTACTAGTTCTAATCCTGTTTGATCTGCTCAAAAGCTTGGTGCTGCTCCTTTTCCCACTTAAAATTACTGTTTTTCTGAGTCACCCAATATAAGGGTTTAATCAATTTACTGTAACCAGGAATGTGCATAAGCCAAAAATCCAGTGGAGCCCAAGAAGGCCGTGTTTCCTCTTAATTGTGCTGGGAGTCCATGGCATTTAGCCAAACATTTTGTTCAGCCAGCATGTCTCTATTCATCTTGCCATTTCATGTCTAAAAACTGTATTTTTATGTGTGCCTTTTCACTGCAAGCACTTAATGGCAAATCTGGTATTAGGAAAGGTATTTATACCGCCTGCCCTTTTCTTAAACATTCCTCCGAAGTTGCTCCTCCAGTCAATGCACCATCAATGTTTTGGAAAATTATCTTTAGACCTGTTGCTTTAAAGTTTGGTGGATGATGCCATGGCAGACGGTAGGGCTGTGCTCCATCATGGGGTATCTTGTTCCATGTGTATTGCACACTATTTCCTGTGAAGGCAAATTGGTGTATAGCTTTTTCAGCCAGAAGGGTTGAAAAGAATCATTTGCAACATCACCTGTAGCATATCAAGTATATTCTCTGGCTTCTAGTTCATACGAGAGCTGCAAAATATCTGGAACTGTATGACATCATTCAAAGCTTGAAAGTCTATTTTAATCCACTGATCTCCAGCAAGCTTCCTTTCAGTCAAACAAAACTGTTGTACAGTGAATAAATTTTTCAGATCACTTCTCATTTCTCCAGAAAATCAATTAATCTTTGGATTTCATCATTGGCCCCTTGGTCAGTTTGATATTGTTCTCAGCAAACTACTTGGGTTGCCAAGGGAATGCCAGATATATATGCAAGGTATATTTGAGCACATGCCACAATGTTGGAGTCAGTAGAATCCTGGGGAACGCTCTAGACCCCTCCTGAGTTTTCACCTGCTCAAACCACACTACCCATTCCAAAGATCTGAAATGTTCCTGCTCTATCCATCACTCTACAATGATCAAAAAAGCCAATGCCAAGGATGGCAGATGCAAGAGGACCAGTACAAAAGGTAGAAGTTCCAACCTCATCTATTCAAACTGAGGTTCCCTTCCACTAGAACTAGGCATGTCTCTCTCCTCCAGTTACTCCAAATTCAAAGGTACTACTTCAGGATTTCTGCTTGACAGGGTCCATGTGGTGCACCAAGAACCATTACCTTCTAGGGCATGATGTTGTTGCTGTTGTGACAAAGAGTTGCCTGGCCACCTTACCAAGATAGTCCAATAAATTTGGTTACCCTCATCCGCTGCCATGACAACATTGTCTTCTCTCCCCTCCCCCACTTCCCGCCATGTCGTCACTTTCAATCAGCTGTCAGAACAGTGGTCCACACACTGAAGCATGGGAAGGCTATGGTTTAACTGAGCACTGACAACTTCCCTATGCTTGCGGTTCCTTAGCTCTCAGTTCTAGAGCTCTGATGTGCCTTCCATTCCACCTGTTCTAAACTTACCTTTTTCTTTCAAGAACATCTGTAAGTCTCAGTGTGTAGGATGAGGCATGCAGAATTCCCATTCCTTCCTGACAATTTTCCTGAGGCTGACCATACTACTGGATTCCTGGTATTATACTTGGCCATACCGCTAATCTTATACCGTTCTTCAGGCATGCATTTTGTACAGAGGTGCTGGTTCGTTATGATCCCGGTAAGAAAGGCACACAGACTAAAATAGCCCTTAAAATGTCATTTACTAGAGCTAACACTATAAGGAGAGAGGGAGTAGTATGATTAATGCTATTTCTTTTCAAATGCTGGGAACCCTAATTCATGCAGCACCAAATGGACCTCCAATAAACATGCAGCATGCCATGAAGATCCCATCCCTAGGAAGGTTATCCTATTTTGTTCCTCTGAGCTCTGACAGGATTTTCTTACAAGAAAAGCAATTCTATTCACCATTTTTACTGTCAATGCCTAAATAGCATGAAATTGACATATTTGATGATAGCCTGAAAGTTACTTTAATGAAAGATGCTGTAGTAGGGATAATCTATTCTCTAGTGCCCTGCTGCTTTTTTTTTTACAATCTATCTTTTAAAACCTTGATTATGTATTAAACATATGTATATTTATTGAGCATCTACTGAATGCATCTATTCTTAAATGCTTCTCTAGTTTTCCTAAAGTTTTGCTCTTGATTCTGTTCTACCTTAATACTGTGTTCATGTTTCTATCTCTTGAGATAAATGAGATCAAATGAGGTAGGGGTAGGAAATTCTTCCTTGGGAACATTATAGGTGAAAATTTGTGTTATGCCTCAATTCAGATATACTATTCATTAGCTAATTCTTCCAAGAGAAATCTGAATTTAGATACCTTAGCTGTTTCAGAAGGTAAAAAAGAAGCAAATATTTCCTAAGACATCACTGAAGTAGTACTTAAGAGGTGTAATTATTTAAAGTGAAAAGATGCACAGTAGTTTAATTTAAATTAAGTGTAAAAATATTGTACTATTTTTTAGTTATTATTTATAGTAGCCTACATACTGACATTCAAACTTTTATTTGAAAGTGAATTTCATACTGTAGTATATTTGATCATTGGAAACCCTATAAGTTTTAGGACTGTGAAAGTTAATGGATTTGCAATGATAATGCGTAAAGTAACAAGATGCCCCTAATGCAGAATCAAAGAAGGCAATATAATAACTTGGGAGGAAAATTTCACTTGAAAAGTCAGGAGGTGATGTCAACTAGCAGAGATTTATTAGCACTTTAAGAGTCTATGACCCAAGGAACTTAAAGGAGGAGGCACATAGATTTTATGAGTTTATTTGAGGACATATCCCTAATTAAGAACCATAAAAAATATGCTGTAGAAACTCAATTTTTCTGTAGCGATCAACTCTTCTAACATTAAATGACACTCCAAAAACTTAATGGTTTTCCATTAGTTGAAATAATGCCGTTAAACGGCTTAATGGCTAAAGCAGAATGCTGTAAATTAGGTAATCTATGTCCTCATTGTTTTTCTGGCACTTGCTTTGGTGAGGTTGAAAAGTCAACATGTCCCTTCTACTCCTTTATTTTCCCAAACTGTAAATCAAATATTATATCAGTTTCTAGGCTCACTGTGTTATTGACCTTCTCTAACTCTATGAGCATGATATCACTCAGTCCTCTCTCACATGTGTATTAGAGTAAAAATCCCATTCTCTTAGCTGTCAGTTCCTTGATTTTAACTGAGATAGCCCTGGGTTATTTGGGTTGCCTAGATCTGGTTCTGGTAATATCAGACAATAAAAGAACTTCCATGTAAAGCAATAAATGTCACTTACAAAATCTCTAAAAGTAATTGATGACTAAGGACCATTTCTAGTTGTCTGACAGACTATGATACATGTACATTGTAGTATACTGTCTCCTCTCCTAAACTCTTTTTCACTGTTTCTTTAGTTTACATAAAATATTTCTCAGGCTCACAGAAATGTGTCTTGACTTTGCTATTCTGTGATTTTTAAAAAAATTGTTATCAGGAAATTCATATTTATATTACCATGGAAATGTAACACACTCAGCAAGACTACCTTTTTTTAAAAAAAAAAAAATTCCAGGGATTCTGCTTTATGTTATAGTAGTCCAAAAGAATATCACATCATGAACTGCACACAAAAACTCATTCTTCATGGGGTTTCAACCTAGTATTTTTTATTATATCATTGTGGTGACAGTCAGTTAATAGAATGCTGAAAAAGCACTGGAAATATGAGTTACTAACTGGCTTAGTACCACTTTGTCGGACAAGCTGCTCAATTATTCTGTAGACATAATATTGCATATTCCATATACGTTTGTATAATACTTACAGTAGGAATGTCAGGTTTGATGAGCTTGTGTGTTAATACTAGTAGTGATGATAAACTGGCTGTTAGTGGCTTTTGAAGTGTACCCTGCTTAAAAGAAATGAGGTATACTACTTACTCTGTGATGAGTCTGGCTGGGGTGGCGTTAATTTTCTTCATAGCAGCATGGATTTATGACTAAAACGATATTCACAACACACCAGTGTTTTGACTATTACTGAACAGTGGTTGCACAGGATCAAGACTCTCTCTTTTGCTCACTCTGGTCCCACTCCACCCCCTTAGCGATTAGCTGAGAATAGACAAGAAGCTGGGAATGGACTCAGCTGGAACAGCTGACTGGAATTGGCTAAAGGGTTATTGCATAATATATGATGTCATGCTCAGCAATAAAAGCTCAAGAAAAGGAGGAGGAATGGTGAAATTTGTGATTATGATGTTTGTCTTCCTAAGTAACCTTTACTCATATTTTCCTGGAAGTGGCTGGACATCTGTGTGCTGATGGGAAGTAGTGAATGAATACCTTATTTTGCTTTCCTTGCATGCAGAGCTTTTTTTCACACCTACTAAACATCTCAGTCCATGACACTTTTAGCCTTCCTTCTAGTTGCTCCATGTCCCATGGGAAAGGGGAGTGAGTGAGCAGCTGTGTTGGTGCTTGACTGTTGGTCAGGGTCAACCTGCTACATATTCATAAATTTGAGTTTATTTTACTGTTTAATGCAAAGATAATTTATATCATTTTTGATATAAAAGTGAGAGACTTATCAGAACATGTAAAATTAAGAGGAACATAATTTATCAGATCAAAGAGTTTTGAGAAGAATTTTAAATTAATATCAAAGAATTATTTTTAAAAAAAAAAATTAAACTTGATACTGGACCTGAACAACTGTATCCAACAAATCAGAAATCAGTCATATTTTGCTTGCTAGAATATTTACTACTATATTTACTACTATTATTGTTACTAGAATAAATACAGTCCAGGTCAAGATGAGCTCTATTTTAAATATTTATATACACTTACGAAGAATATGATTAAATGCCTTTGACTTTTTGGAAGGCTTCATAAATTACTACATTCAGTTAAAAGAAAAAGGGTATAGAAAATTAAAATGTAAATATTAAAAATGTTCAAACGATCAAGCTATCTCCAGCTAAAAGTACATGTCTATATTGAAAAAAACTAAAAAGTTTTCTGGGGAGACAGCTTCCTGAAGATAACAGTTCCTAGCATGCATGACTGACTAAGAATTTTCAATTTCTTAAATTCAAATAGCTTGTAAAGGTTGTAATATGATACGTTGCCAAATTTGTAGTCGGGCATCTCGGATGAGATGTTGTAGTAAACAGAGCCCTCAGTTTATTTCCACTCCTGAAGCCAAATTTCATTTACCTGTGCTTATAATTTTTGGTTCATTTGAATGTAAACTCTGGAAGATAGGCAACTCTTCCACACCTCCTTATTTTAATTTTCACCTCTTTCAAAGTCCACTTCAAGCAAACACTCTATTAATGTTTTGCTGTAGTGCAGGTAATCTGCTGCTTATCAAAAGGATAACATACTTCTCCAGTTAACAGATAACTTTTGTACAGAACTTTGTGCCATACTGTACTTTATTGCAATATATCTTTGCAATAGTATTTTTTTAAGTGATCGTATTAAATAAATTAAGCTTTTCAGGTGCATTGTCAAAAGTACAAGAACATATCAAACAGCATTAATCTAGATCTGGCTTTCTGAGGCTCCTGTCAGACTTATTAAAAAAGGTGGCTCTGGTGGTATCAAACACTGTTGTGGTTTAACCCCAGCCAGTAACTAAGCCCCACACAGCCACTTGTTCACTCTCTCCACAGTGGGATAGGGGAGAGAATCAGAAGGGTAAAAGTGAGAAAACTTGTGGGCTGAGATAAACCAATTTAATAAGTAAAGCAAAAGCTGTGCGTGCAAGCAAAGCCAAACAAGGAAGTCATTCACTCCTTCCCATGGCCAGGCAGGTGTTCAGCCATCTCCAGGAAAGCAGGGCTCCATCATGCAAAATGGGTACTTGGGAAGACAAATGCCATTGCTCCGAATGTCCCCCAATCCTTCTTCTTTCCCCAGCTTTATATACTGAGCATGACATCATATGGTATGGAATATCCCTTTGGTCAGTTGGGGCCAGCTGTCCCAGCTGTGTCGCTTCCCAGCTTGTGTACGCCCAGCCTACTTGCTGGTGGGGTGGTGTGAGAAGCAGAAAAGGCCTTGACACTGAGTAATCACTGCTCAGCAATAACCAAAACATCCCTGTATTATCAACAGTATTTTCAGCACAAATCCAAAACATAGCCCATGCTAGCAGCTGTGAAGAAAATTAACTCTATCCTGGCTGAAACCAGCAGAGACACTTGAAGTAATAGAAGCTGTGTGTCTGCATCTTTAGATTCTCAAAGTGGGGGTAAAAGTGCATCATATGGTTTGAATAGAGAATAAGTAGACCTTATGAACAGCAAGTTTCCTCCCATACCTTCAGAAATAGTGGAAGGAAAATGTGCTAGAACATCTCAGTTGTATTCTCTACTTTGATTTCCAAGTCAAGGCTTTTACATTTATCTGTATTTCAGGAGATGGTCTCTGTCTCTCTTTTTATACTGCTTTTAAAAAAAACTTGCCAAGCAAAAAAGACCATCTACTTCCACATCTCATAAGAAATTTCATTACCAGCTCTCTAGTGCTTTATTTTACAAACATGAGGATTGAAAAAAATGTGAAACACCTTCCAAAAACGTCTAAAGATTCAACCCTTCGAAGACCTGATTGGTGTCAGTATTAGGACTCTGGCTTTGTTTTTCTGGTCTTAGACCTTTATAGTGAACACCTGATCACTAGTTAGATGCTCTAAAAGAACCCCAAAAAATTACATGGTCTGGAAGAAGTAGAAGATGATGAAAAATTGGCAAGTTCTTAAGATCGTCATAATAATTTCTTTTATAATATTTTTAAGTTTCTTGCGTATTTCTGGCAGCATGGTAATAGCTGAAATAATTTTCAGGAAGATATTATTTATTGTTGAGTTCTATCACAAGAAAATAGAAAGATAAAAGTACTATGTTCAATTGTACTTGAAATATATTTATGTTGAGCAAGACAAGTGGAAATAACTAATAAGTACAAGACCATCACAAATGGAAATCTTTATATCAGTTGAGCTTAGTTACATTCCAGAAGATATTTTGGTCCCAAAATGTCAGTACATTTGTCACAAATTAAAGCAATATTGTAAATCTGGTAGGATTGAATAGGGGCTTTTCTGGAATTATAAAACTAAGAACATTACTGTTAACAAGATTCTTTTGTTGGTTTTATGCTATGTATATGGTTGCAATGAAGCAAAGAAAGTAATAGTTTTCTAGCAGTTTTAAAGTCTCAGATGTTTGGCAAAAGACTAACTGTGTTAAGAGCTTGTAAAAGTATGCTGTATAATCCAAGTGTCTGCAATATATTTTTTTTCAAATTATGACAAACCTATCATTGCCAAAAATTTCCATGTTCATTCACTTCTATCAGGACACAGCAAATAGAAATAACTGTAAGCAATGTCTTTGTGACTATTTTTTTCTTTTACTTTTCATTCAGCCTTCAAGTCAGATCTTATTTTGTTAATGACTTTTCTTCAGATTCCCTTGCTATATACCACAGTGTTTTGAACACTTCTAAAGACTTAAACGTGTCTCATTTCTGTGCCTTTTTAATCATATCTGAAGTCTTTATGCCTAAATTATTTTAGGCAGACATTGAGATTTACCTACTGAAAGTTCTTAAACCTCAAGCACCCCTATGTATCCTATCACCATGCAGGTCTTGTTTAGTACAGAAACTGGCCATGAGGTCCTTCCAGAGATATCCTGCTACCATCCACTTCCTGTGGAATCTTAAACAATTGGGTTATGCTGTCTTTCCCAGAGTCTGCCTTTCTATTTTTTAAATTAAAAGATCACCTCCCATCTGAACATTGTATATAGTGCTTGTTTTCTTTGCTTTCAGGAGGCTAGTTAGTGACCAGCATAACCCATCCATGCTGACCACTCATTTGAAAGCTGAATTCTAGCTTCTAAAATTTCAGGGTATTGCTAGGATTTTAAAGTTACTGAAAATCATGAAGTAAACCTTCCCTTCAGCAGCCAGTTACTTACAAGAGAGTAGACTTATTTAGTCATTGCCAATACACACATGCAAGGAGAAAGAGGATTAAAAAGTGTGTGGGAGAGAGAGAAGGATGAAATATCGTATAGGTATTTTACACTCTAGAGTCACAGTAAAAATATCTATTCCTTATTAAATTTATTCTATCATCCTGTCTCAGGATAATATTAGAGAAACTCAGAAAATTTGAAACGCCACTGAGGTAGAATTATTCAGGGGCTTCTTAGAATATGATGGACTTTCAAAGTGAATACGATTTGAATCTAAACATTCCTAGTTATAAATTTCTCAGTTTTACAACCCATCACACATTTTCTCAATTTTGCCATGATGATGGGTGTGGTGGGTTGACCTTGGCTGGATGCCAGGTGCCTACCAAACCTCTCTATCACTCCTCCTCCTCAACTGGACATGAGAGACAAAACACAACAAAAGTATAGTACGTCGAGATAAGAACAGGGAGAACACTCACTAAGTACTGTCATGGGCAAAACAGACTCAACTTGGGGAAATTAATTTTTTAACAATCAAAAGTCAGAGTAGGATAATAAGAAATAAACCCAAATCTCAGACACCTTCCCCCCACCCTTTCCTTCCAGGTTCAACTTCACTCCTGAATTCTCTACCTCCTACCCCCCGAGTGGCAGAGGGGGATGGGGAATGAGGGCTGCAGTCAGTTCATCACACATTGTTTCTGCTGCCTCTTCCTCCTCACTCTCTTCCCCTGCTCTAGCATGGTGAAGATACTCCCTCCCATGTGAGACAGTCCTCGATGAACTTCTCCAACACGGGTCCCACCTATGAGCTGCAGTTCTTCACAAACTGCTCCAGCGTGTGTCCCCAGTGGGGTCACAAGTCCTGCCAGCAAACCTGCTCCAGCATGGGATTCCCATGGGGTCACAGCCCCCTTTAGGTGCATCCACCTGCTGTGGCATGGGGTCCTCCATGGGCTGCATGGGGACAGCCTGCTTCACCATGGTCTTCACCACGGGCTGCAGGGGAATCTCGGCTCTGGTGCCTGGAGCACCTCCCTCCCCTCCATCTTCACCGACCTTGGTGTCTGCAGAGTTTTTTCTCACATTTTCTCACTCCTCTCTCCCAGCTGCTGTTTTGAAGCAGGCTTCTTTCCCCTTCTTAAGTATGTTATCACAGAGGCACTACCACCGTCACTGATTGGCTGAGCTTTGACCAGTGATGAGTCTGTCTTGGAGCTGGATGGATCTGCCTCTGTCAGACAAGCGAGAAGCTTCTGACATCTTCTCACAGAAGTCACCCCCGTAGCCCCCTTGCTGTGAAAACTTTGCCATGTAAACTCAATACAATGGGAAAATAGCAATTTAAAGCCTTTCTAGGGAGGAAAAGAACACTAATTCTTATTGTAAAGGCACCAAACACTTCATTTTGTGTTATACCCATCACTAAACTGAAGGTAATTAAATTAGAATTAAAATAATGTACCATATCAAAGTAGATAGTCCCTACTGTCTAAACACCAGTTCAGGATTTATGAAAACTCCCACATGCTTCAATATACCATTTTAGGCAGTGTGTAGAAACCAGTTACATAATTTTCCTCAGCTTTTGTGATATAGAGTATGTGTTGAATTGTGTAGAAGAGGGGAGGATGTAAACTGTATCCCAAGAATATCTTTTATGGTTCTGTTATGCTATTTATCTTTTTTTCTTAATTAAATTTTCAGGAATGCATTGCTGTATATACTCACTATCAAGATAATACAGATGATAGAGAGGGTAATTTTTCACCTATAGATTTTCAGATATGTAAATATGAATATTCTAAAGAATTGTTGCTACCTGTGTGAATTTTTATCAACTTATTTTTATTGCTTTAATGAAAGATTATAAGCACTAATAATATTTGAAAAAACATTTTGAAATTATCAAAAAGTCTTTAAAGATAACGTTTTAAAGTAGTTATTCTTACTTCAATAATTACAACAGATTTACAGTATTCTTTAAGTTCTTATTTGTGAATCGATTTTCTTTTTAAGATGGGGTTCTATGAGATGGAGTTTCTATCAGCAATTCCTATATGAAACATTGAAATTATATTATTGTCTTTTCCTGGTGGCCAGGATTTTTATACACTACTGTTTACATTTGTGTCTTTCAGGAGCTATTGTTGTTTTTTTTCCCCTTTTTAACTCTCCATAGGTTTTCTGAACATCTGTTTAAAGATGTTTTGTTACCATTTTTATAAGCTTTATTTAAGTTTTGTTGTTCGATACTGTTTTCTGCTGTGTTTACCAGGTATACTTATTGCCTCCTGCTGCTTCAATTCAGTCTTCCAAATTCATTTTGAACCTCCTGTTGTGTTTAAATTCCCTGGATCTATTCTTTATACTGGATTCACTGGCTGCTTGCATTCATGAATATATAGGTATCACATGAATCACTGTCTCACAGAGCGGCTTAGTTGCTGATCTGACATCTGTCTTCAGTGCATCTGTTAGATACAGTTGTTTACTATTTAGTCTATAGACTTCTTCAAATCTGACTTGAACATATTGTTTCCTCATAGTGATAACTGTGGTTCCTGCTGTGAGTTGTTCTCAAGCACCTGCTTTTTCTGTTTGCTTTTTGTGAAAATCTTGTATTTATGGCCTCCCTCTCCTGTTATCCATTTCTGTCTTGATGTTACAGTAATGCTTGCATACAACTATCCACCTTTTTTTTACCTGGATGAAAGAAGTCTGATTTTCACAGGTTTTTGTACAATGTTTTTCAGAGTCCGACTAAAGTATATGAGAAATTTGACAGTGTATGAATATGGTTATACATATTCATCTATGGCTGTGTCTAGCTAGCACACATTTCTTTTGTTACTGGACATAGGCTATTTACAGTAGTGTGGACTTAGTATTTACTAACCCATGAGCTGATCCGTTACCCGTAGGCAAAACTGAGCGGTGACTAATATCCACACTGCTAAGTATGCGTCTCTTTTAGCAGACTGGCCACATCCACCCTCCATAACACTTGATTCTGGTTCTTCTCTAGAGTACATGTGGTGCTTCTTTGGCCTTCAGACATTTTTGTGTGTGTTTCTTTTATTTCAAAGTTAGGAAATAATACAATAATTGTGCTGCACCCCATCATCATGTTGTTTTCATGGAAAACATTTTACTGCTTGTGTAGGGAAAATATAATATGCACGGAATGTATTGGGGCATATGATGATGGTATCTGGAAGTACTTGAGGAGCACCTGAGTGGAGCAAAGTTCGCTGGGATAATTCTGAAGGTCTGCAATTGAGCCAAACAGTACAGTCATGGTACAGTCGTTCATACTGCCTGTTGGTAGAGGTCTTTCCAGTGAATGATCTGGAAGGTTTTTTTCAGAAAGCTATTTGGGGTGCTAACTTAGTTTCTTTACAAAACAGTACCCTATGAAATGAAGACACAGTTTCTGAAGGTTGATATTTATGTTTATAAGCTGAATTTCAGTGCATTGACAGGTAAGTTTGCTTTGAGAGACTTTAGATGAAAAAGACCCCAATTAAGATAGTTTCCGTTCTGCTAGATAGTGTACAAACAAAAAATAGTCAATTGCCCACACACTTAAAGATTTTATCTAAATAATTTCATCAGAAAGAGCAAAAGCTGAGAGTATAAATTCTGTTTCACAGACAAACATGTGAATCACTGCAAGATAATCCTGATCCCTAATCAGCATGTAGTTTAATATACTATAAAGGAAATCGGACCTTGTTTTATAAAAATTGAATCAACCAGGGGAGATAGGAAAATGACAGCATTATGTCAGCTGACAAAAACAGAACACAGGTTTGCAATAACTTTTTTTAAAAAACAGACTCAAATCACAGACTGCAGGATACTGTCCTGGTTTCAGCTGGGATAGAGTTAAATTTCTTCGTAGTAGCTAGTATGGGACTGTGTTTTGGATTTGTGCTGGAAACAGTGGTGATAACGTGGAGCTGACCCAAACTGACCAATGAGATATTCCATACCATATGACATCATGCTCAGTATATAAAGCTGGGGAAAGAAGAAGGAAGGGGGGGATGTTTGGAGTGATGGTGATTGTCATCCCAAGTAACCAATACATGTGATGGAGCCCTGCTTTCCTGGGGATGGCTGAACACCTGCCTGGCCATGGGAAGGAGTGAATGAATTCCTTGTTTTGCTTTGCTTGTGTGCACAGCTTTTGCTTTACTTATTAAACTGTTTTTATCTCAGTCCATGAGCTGTCTCACTTTTAGTCTTCCGATTCTCTTCCCCGTCCCACCAGCGGGGAGTGAGTGAGCGGCTGTGTGGTGTTTAGTTGCTGACAGGGGCTAAACCATGACAGATGCCCATTCCATCTATATGATTTACTCCTATGAAGCATAACAGGGAAAACCAGCTATTCACTTCTTTAATAGTCCTTTATTTGTAAATACACACTAGAACTCTATAGAGACAACAACTCTATGATGGAGAAGTTATTCAGGAGCTGCTAATTGGAGAACAAAACCATGAAATGAAAATGAAACTATTATGTGATATACATAAAGATTATTTTGCCTGAAAAACTTTTTCACTACAGGATTGTTGTGGTTTAGCCAGCAACTCAGCCCCACACAGCTGCTCGCTCGCTCCCCCACTGGTGGGATGGGGGAGAGAATCAGAAGGGTAAAGCTCATGGGTTGAGATAAGAACAGTTTAATAATTAAAATAAAATTATAACAACAACAGCAGCAGCAACAATAATGCAATGGAAGGGGAAACAATGAGAGAGGTGAAACCCAAGGGAAGGGGGAATGAAAAACCAAAACAAACCACACATGACACAACTGCTCACTGCGTGCCAACCCAACACCGCCAGTCTCAGAACCACAACCACCTCCCCTGTGCACCAGCTGTCCCGGTTAATGCACTGGCCGTGGCGTCACATGGTACGGAACGAACGCCCCATTGGCCAGTCGGGGTCAGCTGCCCTGGCTGTGGCCCCGCCCCTCCCGGCCTCCTGCCCCCGTGGCAGAGCGCGGGGCGCTGGAAAGGTCCCTCACTGCTACAGGCGCTACAGTGAAGAGAATTAACACTTTCTCAGCCAAAACCAGCAGAAGTACATTTACTTTTGGAACATATTGTTTCAATTTATAAAAGCTGGTTTCTCAGCGAAATTAACCAGGAAATCATAAATAGCATGATCTAGAGTTACATGGGAATAATATAGAGTCTTATGTGGCAATTATTATTTGTATTTAAGGATATGCTGAAATATTCAAAGAGGTTACTTGGTACCTGTAAACTATTGTATTTCTTGAACATTTTTCTGAATCATCTGTCACCTTCTCAATTGTCTATCGGACAATATATAACAGCAATTTTATGGCCATGAAATAAATTTAAAGACTGGCTAGTGTCTGCAAGGAAATTGTCTTAGTGCATTTTCCATGGCATGGGAAATGCACATAAAACAGATGGAAAATATTGTTGGTAATCTTTGCATAAAATAGTGTCATCCACATACACAAAAAAAAATATAAAAAGGAGCCGTTAAATTTAGTATTTAAATTCCAGATAAAAATGTCAGCAATATGAGTTTCTCTGAAGACTGTGGATAGGGATTTTGTTGTTTCTATAGGAATAAGGAAAGAAGAAAAACACTGTCTAAAATAATATAGTAATAAATAAAATCAGACTTTCTTTCTGGAACAAAAAGATAACTCCACATGTGGTACTGAATCATTGTCTTTACTTTAAGGTTGTTTCAGATACACAGAAGATGTCAATGTTTATTCAAAGTCTTCAGTCAGTGCTGTTGGATTCTCAAATTTTCTGAAGAATGAGTCCAGAAAAAGGACTGATATTTCACTTTTGAAAATGTGGCAATTATTTCCCTCCACAGGTCTAAAACAACTATATCCTAAGATGTCTCAAATACTCTTCTCTGTGAAGTCATTAAAAGCACTAAATATGGGATAAATAGTTGTTTTATTTGTAACAACCAATAGTTGTTACCTCAGTAGTGCTTACTGTTGGGCATGAGGATAGTTACACTGAACCTTTACTGACCACGTGTTTAAATACATTTAAGAATTTTTCATAATTTTCTATAACTAAGAAATTTATATAACTGCAAAATTACAATTAGTATATATGTTTATATGAAGAAATATGTAAATATGGTTTATCTGAAGAAATGAATTTTCACCTTAGCAGAAGTATAGGCTAAGAAAAAGAACTACATTTTTCAGTCTCAAAGATGTATTTGCTTCTTTGTTTTCTTAATAATGTTTTACATTTCTGACATGACAGACATTCCCATCAGAATATCTGTTTGGATTTATTCATGGAAGAAAAAAAAATCCCCTAGAACATCCATTTTCCTCTAATTTAGGGAATCAATGTGAAAACTCTTTCACGCACAGATATTTTGAAAGAAAATTACACTTCATGCTGGAAAAATACTGCTGTGACTGAAAATATTTTTTAATGTATATTACAAACTCTTAAATAGTTTATAAAAGAAATACCTTTAAACTGTTGTAACTCAGGATTTGAGTTGCATGTTATAGGAATTACTGCAGCAGGAACCACCCAAACCAATGGAGGACAAGCCTTACAAGAAGCAGTGCAAGTGCAGCAGTGACCTGACCTGAGCTGGCTTTGGTGCCCAGTAACTCCACTCAACAAAACACCTCTTTTGCCCTGAATGACCACCATAACAGATGAAGCCCAGTCGTGGACTGAATTAACTCAGTGAACCTTTTGTGGACATCTGTAGATATTTTGTGGACATTTTACAGGGGTGGTCCATATACTAAGGGAATGATATCTGTATATTGTATGAACGGATGAGAAAGGGTGTGGGGTGGGTAATGATAATGTATCAGATAGTGTGGGACCTGAACATGACGTAAATGATATGGAATAGTATGGTGAAGAATGTGCTGGTTTTGGATGGGATAGTGTTCATTTTCTTCACTGGAGCTGGTATAGTGCCGCATTTTGGATCTATTATGAGAATAATGTTGATAACACACTTATGTTTTAGTTGTTGCTAAGCAGTGCTTACACTAGTCAAGAACTTTTTCAGCTTCCCATGTTCTGCTGGGTGCACAAAAAGTGGGGAGGGGACACAGCTGGGACAGCAGACCCCAACTGACCAAAGGGATTTTCCACAACATATGAGGTCATGCTCAGTATATAAAGCTGGGGGAAGAAGGAGGAAGGGGGAGACGTTGGGAATGATGGTGTTTGTCTTTCATTATGTGTGATGGAGCCCTGCTTTCCTGGAGATGGCTGAACACCTGCCTGTCCATGGGAATCACAGAATCACAGGTTGGAAGGGACTTCAGGGATCATCTAATCCAACCTTTCTAGGAAGAGCACAGCCTAGACAAGATGGCCCAGTAGTGAATTAAATCATTAGACTGGATATAAGGAATAAGTTTTTTACAATGCAGGTGGTGAAGCACCGGAACAGGTTGCCCAGAGAGGTGGTAGATGCCCCATCCCTAGAAACATTCAAGGTCAGGCTGGACAGGGCTCTGAGCAACCTGATGTAGTTGAAGATGTCCCTGCTTACTGCAGAGGGGTTGGACTAGATGACCTCTAAAGGTCCCTTCCAACCCAACCCATTCTATGGTTCTATGATTCTAATTCTTTGTTTTGCTTTGCTTGTGTGAGCGGCCTTTCCTTATTAAAATGTCTTTATCTCAGCCCACAAGTTTTCTCATGTTTACCCTTCTGATTCTCTCCCCCTTCCTACTGTGGGGCAGTGAGTTAGTGGCTGTGTGTCGTGGTTCATTCGCAGTCAGCAGCTAAACACCACATAGCCACTTACTCACTCTCCCGATCCCTGTGGGATGGGGGAGAGAATCGGAAGAATAAAAGAAAAAGAAAAGAGAAAACTTGTGGGTTGAGACAAGAACATTTTAATAATTAGAATAATTAGAAGACAGTCCTTCATTAACTTCTCCAACATGGGTCCTACCCATGGGCTGCACTTCTCCAAGAACTGTTTGAGAATGGGTCCTTTCCATGGGGTGCAGACCTTCAGGAAGAGACTGCTCAAGCATGGGTCCCCCACTGAGTCAGAGGTCCTGTCAGAAAACCTGCTGCAGCATGAGATCCTCTCCCCAAGCCACAGTTCCTGCCAGGAGCCTGTTCCAGTGTGGGCTTTCCATGGGCTACAGCTTCCTTTAGGGTATATCCACATGTTCTAACATGGGGTACTCCAGGGGCTGCAGTGTGGTTATCTGCTCCACTGTGGTCATCCATGGGTTTCAGACGAATGTCTCCTCCAGTGCCTGGAGCACCTCCTCCCCCTCTTTCTTCATGGACTTTTGTGTCTGCAGGACTGTTTCTCTCACTTTTTGTCTTTCCTCTCTCAGCTGCTGTGCAGTGTTTTTTACCCTTTCTTAAACATGTTATCACAGAAGCCATACCAATGTCACTGATTGGCTCAGCTTTGGCCAGTGGCAGGTCCATCTTGGAGCCAGCTGAACCCAGCTCTGTCTGCTGTCTGCCATGGGGGCAGCTTCTGGTGTCTTCTTACAGAAGCCACCCTGCAGCCCCTGCTACCAAAACCTTGCCATGTAAACCAAATACATCCTGTCACTGGATACCACTGAGAAGAGTCTGTGTCCATCTTCTCTATTCCCCCCATTAGGTATTTATACACATTGATAAGATGCCTCTCTGAGCCTTTTCTCCTGGCTGAACAGTCCCAGCTCTCTCAACTGCTCATCATATGTCAGATGTTCCAAACGCTTAATCATTTTCGTGGTCTTTCTTTGGACTTGCTCTGGTATGTCCATATCTCTCTTTTACTGCAAGTCTATAACTGGACCCAGAACTCCAGGTGTGTCTCACCAGTGCTGAAAATAGAGGAAGGTTCACCTCCCTCAAACTTGACCTGTTGGTGATGCTTTGCCTTATGCAGACTAGAAGGCTGTTGGTCTTTTTTGCTGCAAGTGTGCATTGGTGGTCTGTTTTCAACTTGTGGTCTACCAGGACCTCTACAATCTTTTCTGTCAAACTGCTTTCCAGCTGGTGAGCTCTCAGCCTGTACTGGTAAAGAAGTTTTCCTCCTCAGTTGGAGGACTTTGCATCTCCCTTTTTTAAACTTCATGAAGTTCCCGTTTTCATGGCATTGAAGGTGTAAGTAGGACTCCATGTTCCTTACCAATCTCATCTGGACCCTCCACCTCCACCTTCTGCCCATAGACCCAGAAGTTCCATTTAAGCTGAGCCCTGGGCACCAAATTCATGATATGTTTTAAAAGTGCTCCTCTCCAGCAGCAAACCATGGCTTTGCCTGATTATGGACCTTGTTGGTTCAGATCCTGACCTGTGGACTGAATTCCCAGCTAAACCTCAAACCTGTGTCATCATTATGGTTCTCTCTGGTGATCTCTGGACTGTGTCTGACCCAGGTTACCCACACCAGATCAGATTCTTACCTCTGGATTGACTTTCTGACTTGATGTCATGTTTACCTCCTTACTATAAACTTGCCTGATGATCTAGACTCTTGGCTGAACCTGGCTACCATATCTGTGTCTGCCCTGCTCTTCTCACAAGGCACAGTGGAACAGAGCCTGGTCTGGTGAGGCTTCTGCCTTTCCAGTCATGTTATTGCTCTGGGCTACCATTTCCCTGTCTTGTAGGGATCTGCCAGCCCTTGCTGTTTCCTGACACCTGTTGACCCATTTTCTCAGCCTGTCCAGGTCCACTGAATGGTACTACAACTGCCTGATCTGTCATCCACCCTTCCTCCCAACCACTCTGCCTGTACTACATGCAGATTTCCTGAGGATGCACACTCTGTCCCATCACTCACTTCAGTAATGACAGTGATAAATAGTACTGGCCTGTGTCAACCCCTGGAGTACATGAATAGTGACTGGTCTTGAACTGGACTTTGTGCCACCTGACCAAAAATCCCTGAACTCAGCAGTTTAGCCAGTTTTCAGTCACCTTCACTGTCAAATTATCTAGTCCATACCTCATCAGTTTGTCTATGAGGATGTTATGGGACAATTAAAAATAAACAAAATCCACTGGTGTCTTACCCACTGAGCTAGTCATCTCATTGTAAAGAGCTGTCAGGCTGACCAGGTATGTTTTCCCCTTTGAAAGTCCACGCTGACTACTGACCACCCTCTTGTCCTTTATGTATTTCAAAATTGTTTCCAGGATGTTTTGCTCCATCACCTTCCTAGGAATCAAGGTGAAGCTAAATAGCTTGTAAATCCCTGCATCCTTCTTTTTGCCTCTCTGGAACACAGGAGTGACTTTTGCTTTCTTCCAGGGCCCAAAACCCACTTCCAATCACCATGATCTATTAAAGATAATAAAGGGTGGCCTTGCAATGACATTAGCCATCTCCCTCACAGCTGTTACCTGTCAGGGCCCATAGACTTGTGTATGCCAGATTTGTTTATATGTTCTCTAACCTCATCCTCCTTCACTAAGAGTAAGACTTCTTTTTTCTAAACTTTCCCACATGACACAGAGGCCTGGGATATGTGAAGGCGATTCAGGTAAGTAAAGACCAAGGTAAAGAAGTTATAGAGTATCTCAGCTTTTTGCATGTCCTTTGACACCAGGATCCTTGCCACATTCAGGAGCAGGTCCACATTTATCCTTGCTTTCTTTTTGCTGCTTATGTACCTGTAGAAACTCTTCCTGTTGCTCTTCACATGTCTTGCCAGATTCAACTCCAGGTGAGCTTCAGCTTTCCTAAACTGACCCTGCATGCTCAAACAGTGTCTCTATGTTCCTCGTGGGTCACTTGACTCTGATTTAACCTCCTCTATGCTTCTTTTTTCCATTTTAATTGAGTTAGCTCTCTGTATACCTGTGCAGACTTCTGACCACATTTGTTTGACTTCCTGCTGTACTGCTGAACTGTACTGCTCTGTAGATTGGAGGAGGTGACCCCTGAAAATCAATCAGGTCTCCTGCACTCCTCTTCACTAAAGAACCATCTTCCAGGTCCTTTTTAGGAGGTCCTTGCAAAGGCCAAAATCTTCTCTCTTGAAGTCCAGGGTTGGGGTGCTGATTTTGCCCTGTTTCCTCCTTTTAGGATCCTGAATTCTGTCATCTCATGGTTATAAGAGCCAAAGCTGCCCCTGACCTTCACTTTCCCAACAAATCCTTCCCTCTTCATAAGAATAAGGTGCAATAGAGCACCTGCCCTTGTCGGCTCCTTGTAAGGGACTAGAAACTTGTCTCAACATTGTCGGCAGAATGGCTTGACTACCAAAGCTTCACCACGACGGCAACTGAGGAAGTTCCACCCAATAGGAACATATATATATCTATATCTTGTTGTCTCAGAGCACAAAAGCCCAGTCCTCTGCACATGCGCCTGGCCCCAGGGTCATCTTACAACATATGGGAGGGGGGCTTGGACCCCCTGGAACCCTCTGGATCCGTCAAGCACCCTCTAATGACGATACTGTGCATGCGCCCCACTGCCGAGTGGGAGGTGTGGCCATGCAAACCAGCTCATTGACTGTGCAATGGGACAATGGTATAAAAGGCGGAACCAGCGGAGACCAGCTGGAACGTTCCCCCACTGGACTGAAGATACATTGGACTGACGGGACGCCACAGATCCGTGGTTCCGTGGTGGTAGCTATTGCAACTCTCTCTCTCTCTTTTTTCCTTTTTTTTCCTCTTTCTCTTCTTTTCTATTGCGTACTTGCTGGCGGCCAAATAAGGTGAATTGGCACTTGACTCCATTTTGAGTCTTAATTCTGTTCCCGAGAATACAACAAACCTGGTCACGATAACACATCCAACTGAACATCACTCAGAAGTTAAGCCCAGCCGCCCCCAGCCACCCAGAATTATCTGAGGTTGGTTAGAAAGCAAGGGGGTTTGACTTCTGCCAAATTGTGCAACCCATTGGTGGATTGTGACACTCCTCAATCATCTGTGGTAGGAGATTTTAATCAATAAAATTTCTTTGCCTGAGAGATATACTTTCGGTTGTGATTTTGAAGACAGACATATTCTGCTGTTAGAATACTCTAACAACAGAACATATGAACAGTAGAAATCAGTTACTTAAAAATATCCAGATCATTTGGGAATATAACTTCCTAGAAGCAGAAGGTGTGGTTTTATGACATGTGATGTGATCTAAATTGGAAATACCATAATCTGCACCTTAAGACAATTGTTCCTGACACTCTGAACTACTTGTGCTAAAATAAGTACATGTGCATCCATTGATAATGCAGTTTAAGGGCCAGAACTAAGAGAACAAAACTTCACAGAAGACAGAAAAATTCCCCAAGACCTGGACAAAACATATATATATTTCTTTTTCATACTTACTTTGGTTTAGAATTAGCTCTCTAAACTGGCTTAGTGTAAGACAGCATGAAAGCCAGTTACTACTCACGGCACACATGACTGAGGATGGAGAGACAGGCAGAAAACAGAATCTCAAATTAGACTGGTTTAAGCTGGCGTGGCACTGAACCCTAAGGAAGTATGTGAGGTCTTTGGCTTAGCTAAATGTAAGTTAATAGCAGATATGATTATTCCCTGTAAATACAAGGACAAAATATTAAGATAAAAGCAATAATTTAAAAAACTAATAGACATAAATGGGTATAAACTGGTCATGTGTAAATTTAGGTTTGACCTTAAATGGGGATTTTATGGTGTAGTTGCTCACAATAGAAGAGGATTAAACTCAGCTTATTGAAAATGTTACTTTAAGGCCTATGTTCCCTGAAAAATAGAAGTGGAACAAAGAAAGCCACAGGGAAGTGAGGAGATTAGGAGAGGCACTGGGTGAAAGTGGAGAGTGGATCTGTGTATCATAAAACATAATGTATACATATACTATAGATCTGCAATAGGGAGTTAATTTACCTAAAGACATCTAGGAAGATTTGAAGCTAATAATAATACAGTTATGAAAGAAAACTAAAGTAGGCAGTTACTGTAAAGTACCAACATTGTTTTCTGTTTCCTGAGATATCTCTGTTACTCAGCTGTGTTACGCATGACACATTGGTAAAGCTTGGGACACAAAATGCCACTGTTTGTGATGGCTAGAATACTTAAAATCATAGAATTATAGAACAGTTTGGGTTGGAAGTGACCTTTAGAGGTCATTTAGTCCAATCCAACCATCCTGCAATGAACAGGGACATCTTCAACTAGATTGCATAGAGTCCCATCCAACCTGACCTTGAATGTTTCTAGGGATGGGGCCTCCACAACCTCTCTGGGCAATTTGTTCCACTGTTTCACCACCCTCATAGTAAAAAATTTCTTCCTTACATCCAGTCTAAACCTACCCTTTTTTACTTTAGAACCATTACCCCTTGTCCTACCACTACAGGGCCTGTTAAAAAACCTGTCCCCATCATTCTTAAAAGCCCACTTTAAGTATTTAAGGGTCACAAAAATTACTCCCTGGAGCCTTCCTATCTCCAGGCTGAACTTTCTCAGCCTTTCTTCATGTGAGAGGTGCTCCAGCCCTTGGATCATTTTTGTGGCCCTCCTCTCTCTGGACCTGCTCCAACAGGTCCATGTCTCTCCTGTGCTAAGAACTCTAGAGATGGATGCAGCACTGCAGGTGGGGTCTCACCAGTGCGGAGTAGAGGGGCAGAATCACCTCCCTCAACCTGCTGGCCATACTTCTTTTGATGCAGCCTAGAACACGGTTGGCCTTCTGGGCTGCAAGAGCACATTGTTGACTCATGTTCAATTTTTGCCCACCAGTACACCCAAGTACTTCTCTGCAGGGCTGCTTTCAATACATTTATCCCCTGTTCTGCACAGATATTGGGGATTGCCATGACCCAGGTGCAGTACCTTGCACTTGGCCTTGTTGAACCTCATGAGGTTCACCACTCAGCTTGGTGTTGTCTGCAAAGTTCCTGAGGGTGCACTTAATCACACTATGTCACTGATGAAAATAATAAAGAGTACTTCTCCCACTGCGGACCCCTGTGGGATACGACTCATCACTGATCTCCATGTGGACATTGAGCTGTTGACCACTATCCACTAAATGTGACTGTTCAACCAACAACTCATCCACCAAACAGTCCATCCATGAAATTCATGTCTCTCCAGTTTAGACAGAAGGATGCTGTGGGGGTCCTTGTCAGAGGCCTTACAGAAGTCCAGATAGATGACATCCATTGCTCTTCCCTTGTCCACTGATGTAGTCACTCCATCACAGAAGGCCACTAGGTTGGTCAGGCAGGACTTGCCTTTGGTGAAGCCATGCTGGCTGCCTTGAATCACCTCCCTATTCTCCATGCATCTTAGCATAGCTTCTAGGAGAATCTGTTCCATGATCTTCCCTGGCACAGAGGTGAGGCTGACAGGACGGTAGTTTCCCGACTCCTCCTTTTCACCCTTTTTAAGGATGGGCACAATGTTTCCCTTCTTCCAGTCCCCAGGGACTTCACCTGACTGCCATGTTTTTTCAAATATGATGGAGAGTGGCTTGGCAACTACATCAGCCAATTCCCTCAGGACTCTTGGTATGCATCTCAGTAGGTCCCATAGAATTGTGTATGTCCAGGTTCCTTAGATGATCACAAACCTGATCTTCCCTTACAGTGGGAGGGGCTTTTCTCCCCCAGTCCCCATCTCATGGTCCATCCACTCAATAGGTGTGGGAAGAGACATTGCCAGTGAAGACTGAAGCAAAGAATTGGTTGAGTACCTCAGCCTTCTCCTCGTCCATTCCTACCAGTTTACCAGTCTTGCTCATCAGGAGGGGTATGCTTTCTTTGACCTTCCTTTTCTGGCTGACATACTGTCACAGAGGTACAATAAACAAACGGCAAGCTCAGACAACTTTATTTCACAAAACAGCCAAAACTACAACAAAAACCAATTTCCAGTTTAGTTCAGGGGTAAACTGAACTCAACCAATCCTCCAAGAAGATTTAACACATAACAGGTTCGAGTTGTCTGTCAGGATATTATTACTGCACATTGAAACACAAGAATGATGGTCCAAAATGTGTACACACACTTACTCACAAAAGGAGCTCTCTCCCTTTCCTGGGTACCCAGAAGGTGTAATGGTGTAATCACTTGCCTGAGGATGGGAGGGAGGGGGAGTAGGGAGGAGACAAGGGCTCACTCAAGGATATATCCAAAAGAAATCATTCACCCAAAAAAAGGTGAGGGCACTCCATCCGGGAAGTTTGCTTCGGTGGTGTCATAGTCTAAGGGGAGAGGCTTCAAACGCAGGCCCACTGCTCCAAGGAGAAAGGTCAAAGGGGGTCTTCAGTGGCACCCCAGTTATACCTTGGGTTGGATCTGAGCTGTGGTCATAACTGGTCATGATCTAGAAGCTTCTCTGAACCAAGGCACCTCATTGAAGGTAAAGCATGAAGGTGCAAAAAGGCAGCGATCATGATGTCAAAATGCCTGATCTCTGGGAGCAGTGGGGGAAAGTGTATCTGCCACACATACCTATAGAAAGCCTTCTTATTATTCTTTGCATCCCTTGCCAAGTTCTGCTCCAGCCGCGCTTTGACCCTCCAGACCCAATCACTACACAGCCGGACAGTGTCTCTGTAGTCTTCCCAGGATACCTGTCCCTGCTTTCACTGCCTGTGCAGTTCCTTCTTTCCCTTTAGTTTGACCAGCAGATGTCAACTCATCCATGCTGTTCTCTTGCCGTCCTTTCCTGATTTCCTACACCTGGGAATTGAGAGCTCTTGCGCTCTATGGAAAGCGTCCTTAAAGATCTGATCCCTTGTTGCTGAGGGCAGTTTCCCAGGGTGTCCTATTGACTAACATGACCACTGGAAATCACAACCAAATCTAGGAAACCTATTCTCAACATGTCTCATCGCTTCTTGAACTTTGTTTCTCTGCTTTTTTTCTTATTCTATTAGCAGAGTCAGTTACAGTGATTGGAAAGGATCATAATCTGTACATGAATCATTTGGATATCAGCATGAGCCTACATGAGGAATTATGTGTACTTTGCATACTTTTTCCTTAAGTATAAAATCACTCCCAAGAACAAATAATTTAAAAACATTATCAAGGCTGCAACCTCAAATGCTCAGAAGTAGGAACACTACAGTGAATACTGCCTGTGAATATTTAATTTGATCCCCCTGCGTGTAAAGGTGGCGAAGTGTAAAGTGAAGATTGCAGAAACAGTTTAGCTGTGCAATAAATTGGTAGGCACCTACATTAAGTCAGAGCTCAGACAGATGGATGCTATTAAAGACTGGCCTGCTCCCAAGCTGAGAAAGCAGGCACAGTCCTTTACAGGAATGATTTCTCTTTTGGTTTAACTCCATGTGTCCACCCATGACCGAACCAGGTAGGAATGGAAGGCTAGAAAACCAATTTGCACTAAGCATTTAAAGATCATTAGTAGACTGAAGAAAACTTGTATCAGATGCAGATTTTGACAACATTCTTGAGTTTTCCAGGCATGCTGTTGTACTGTAGAGGGGGAATAAGTCTCACACACTCTTACTTATTATGGATAAAGAGTATTTTGAATTTGTATTGATACTAAAGAAACAATAAGAGTATGTAAATGAAAAGACTGTATCACAATCCTCAGGGACAAAGAAACTAAGCAGAAGTTATTCAGATAACTGTGTTTCTAACATTCATCGATGTGAGAAATTCAGTTTATGGATAAATACTCAAATATATATGGGAAAGATGATTTATGTGGAGATTTATATGTACATCTCCCAGTAAATTTGATGTATATTTCATAAATATGTATAAATATATGTATATCTGGTTGTATTTACATTGCTGAATTATTGGATAATTTAGGTTGAAAGGGCCCTCCCCAGATCATCTAGTTCAAAACCCTGCTCAGCGCAGGCATAGTTAGGTCAGGTTGCTCAAAGCCACATCCAGTCTAGTCTTGAACACCTCCAGAGATTGAGACTCCACAACTTCACAGAGCAGCAGAGTATTTGACCTCCCTCATGGTAGATAGATACTTATATTTAATCAGAACTTCCCAAGTTCCAACTTGTGTCTATTGCCTCTTGTCCTGTCACTGTGCACCTCCAAGAAGAATTCAGCACTGTCTTCTCTATGTTCTCTGATCAGGCAGTTGCAGACATCTATAAAGTCTTCCAGAGCCTTTTTCTCTCCTGGCTTACCAGACCCAGGTCCTTTAGGCTTTCCTGTGCTTCAACTCCCTGATCACCTTGGTGGTACTTTGCTGTACTCCCTGCAGTGCATCGAAATCGTCATTGTACTGGAAAGCTCAAAACTGGCCTCAGTACTCCATGTTGTCTCATAAGTGCTGAATGGAGAAGAATCAGCTAAACCTGTTCGATATATTGAAATATAATACTTCATTTCAATTCATGTGACTAGTGAACAGTTAGTAGGACCATGACTGAAATCTGCTAGGACATATTTCCTAAGTCTCTAATTCAATGAAGTCCTTTTTCTCATCTTTTTTACCAGTGATTTAGAACAGTTTACTGTTCTCTGTGTAGCAATTAGTATGAGTTTGGCCTAGTTAGCATAAGTGTTAGCAAACTCCTGTGAGCTTTAAACCAATTTTTTGTTCTAGTAGTAGTAGGCAAAGTATAACCCCCCTGCCTTGAACAAAACAAGAAAATGAACTTTAAATATTTGTTATTTGCTCAAGCAAATGGAATGCAAAACTATGCAAACTGCTTACAGGCTGTCAAGGATTGTAAAAGCATCCATAACTGTCCTGAACAAGCAGATTGTGAGTGCCAGCAACATTGACAGCAAATCAGAAAGCAGCATTGCTATTTAAACAGATCTCTCACCAAGGAAATATTCTTACTCAACCCAATCCTAGGGTTGAGAAAAGTAAATAATTTTGGGGGAAACCCGGGGAACTGGAAAGACCCTGGTGGACTGAGGACCCTGCACCAGAATGTGAGACCATTTCTGCAACACACAGCAAACCTGAGGGAACCAGAGAGAAGCCCAAGAATCCACCCCTGGATCTGCCATGCTAGCACCCTGTCTCTCCTCCTGGACTACCTTCTCTCTCCCATAACACCGGAGATTAATGTTGGGGACATTACTACGCTGACCCACCCAACTTTTCTCCTGAATTGTTCCATCTCTCCCATTGAATAGCAAAGTAATGGAATTTGTAAAATTGCATATATCTGTGATTAAAGTATTTTAGTGTCCAAATCCATTTAATTTCCATGTGTTCATTTGATCTTAAACTGTGACACTGTTGAAATAAGAAAATCTGTAAGTTAATTCTTCAAGGGAAAATTGAGGTTTTATGGTAATTTTTCTGAGAACCCTTCTGTGAGTAGAACTAATTGGAGAGAATGAGAAATTGTTAACTTGGGGGTTTGTTATTACATGCTGAACATAAATCCAAAGCAGGCTGAAGACTACCTGTTGTATAACAGAGAAGGTCCTACTCCAGAAGGGTGTTTTACTTCATTCTGAAGGACTATTACTAGGAACTAATTAATATGATCCCCTGAACCTGCATTCTATATAGGGTTTTAAGGGGTGGACTTGAAACAATCTTTTTTTTTTTTTTAAATAGCCTTAGAAGCAAAGTAATAGCAGAGGGCTAGTGTTCCAGTGAGGAGCAAGGGCTGTTATGAACGGGCAGAATCAAATGGCTGAGGTTGGAAGACACCTCTGAACATCATCATCCAATGCCCGTGCTTGAGCAGGGCCACCTACAGCCAGTTGTCCGGGACCAAGTCTAGATGGTTTTTGAATATCTCTAAGGATGGAGACTCAGCAGCCTCCCCGGGAAACCTGTGCCATTGCTCAGTCACCCTCACAATAAAAATATGTTTCCTGATGTTCACAGGAAACCTCCTGTGTTCAGTTTGTGACCATTGCCTCTGGTCCTGCCACTGGGCACCACCAAAAAAAAGCCTGGCTCCATCCTCTTTGCACCCTCCCTTCAGGTACTTATATACATTAATAAGATCACCCATGAGCCTTCTCTTCTCTAGGATAAACAGTCCGTGCTCTCTCAGCCTTTCCTTACACTCCCGTTCTTCAATCCCTTAATCATCCTTGTGGCTCTTTGTTGAACTCTTTCCAGTATGTCCACATCTCTCTTGCAATGAGGAGCCCAGAACTGGACACAGCACTCCAGGTGTGGCCTCACCATCACCGAATAAAGGGGAAGCATCACTTCCTTCAACCAGCTGGCAACACTTTGTCTAATGCAGATGAGGATACCACTTGCCTTCTTTGCAGCAGGTTGATCAAGTGCCAGATGCTGGCTCATGTTCAACCTGGTGTCCACCAAGACCCCTAATGCCTTTTATGCCAAGCTGCTTTCCAGATGGTAGGCCTCCCAGCGTATGTTGGTGCATGGCATTGCTCCTCCCCAGGTGCAGGACTTTGCATTTACCTTTCCTGAATTTCATGAGCTTCCTCTTAGCCCATTTCTTCAGCCTGTTGAGATTCCTCTGGATGGCTGCATGACCCTCTTACATATAAGCCACTCCTCCTGGTTTGGTGCTATCTGCAAATTTGCTGAGGGAACACTCTACTCAATCATCCAGATCATTAACAAAGATGTTAAACAGGACTGGGCCCAATGTTGATCCCTGGACTATGCTGCTAGTTACTGCCCTCCAACTAGACTTTGTGCCACTGACCACCACCCTCTGAGCCCAGCCATTCAGCCGGTTTTCAATTCACCTCACCATCTGTTAATCCATCTTGTGCATCAACAGTTCGTCTGTGAGGATCTCCTGGGAGGCAATGTCAAAGACCTTACTGAAGTCTAGGTAGACTATATCCACTGCTTTCCCCTCATCTACCAGGCAGATTGGGCAGATACCACTGGAGAACACAAGCTGGCTCTCACTTTTCTATTTTAAACACAGGCAAATGTTGGAATTGCAGAAGAGACAATATCAGATCAAAGGAAAGAATAGGTTAAAATTCCTTTCAAGTTCAAATTTTCTAATTATTTAAAAGCTAATGAATCTGTGATCAAATTACATGGTTAGGTCACTTTTTAATTTCCTCTGCTTGGTTTTTTATATCAGAAACTTAGGTTGGAAATCCTGAGGTACTTTAAGCCTCAGTATAACTCTGTGGTATATTGCACATGTATCTTACAGCCTTACAAATATAGCTGGTGCCATCGACCTGAAGTAAACCTCTTTGTCCACAATGCCCAAGTAAAACAAGTCAATATTGAAAAAAAAAATTTCTAATGAAATATTACCCCTAGAACATACCTTAAATCCAGTAAGATAGAACACTGTTGTGAACTCCATCCAATGCCAATTTACTAAGAAGTGTGAGTGACTCAGTGATGAGTATAGGTTCTCTTTTATTTTTCTTTCTTAATATATGGTTATTAGTTAAAAAAACAAAACACTTTAGAAATTTTTGGTTTATAAACTTTCAGAAAACTGGATCTGAATCAGTCAACCAATAACTAAATAAAACTCAGGATAAAACTTAAATATTTATATTTTCCTTTTTGTTTAATATTGTGATAAATTCCCATTTTTTTAATTACTTTTTATGCAATTCCATGTTTAGATTTTGATAATTAAATTTTCAGGTTAAGTAGTGATGTGTCATACACAATTCTAATGAAAGATCTTTTAAAGATACCTGATATTTTTTTTTTGTTTTCAAATTCGGTGTTACTACTACCCTTCTTGACACAAACTTATTTTTTAAAAAATGTTATATAAGGACTGACTTAGTGATTCTGAAATTATATTCACTTAAGAGAGTTACTGAAGCAAATTAGATGGGATTTAGCCAACATATCTTATAATAAATAACTGAAAAGAGCATATGAAGTGTAAATAACAGGTTGAATTAGTAGTTAAGACTGTAACCAATATAAAAAATGCTAGCGTTCTCTCCATTTATACCAATTTTTAATCTTTATGCTATTTTGTATGTTCCTTCTTTACTAAAAAACATCATTTGCACCCCTCCTCCTATTGAGTCTTGTCCACAGGACATTTTACCTTTCAAACACTATTTTCTATGAGATACATCAGTTAAAAGTAAGATAGAACAGAACAGAATAGAATAGAATGGAATAGAATAGAATAAAGTTGTAGAACCGTAGCATCATAGAATCATAGAATCATAGAATGGTTTGGGTTGGAAGGGACATATGAGGTCATCTAGTCTGACCCCCCTGCAGTGAGCAGGGACACCTTCAACTACATCAGGTTGCTCAGACCCCATCCAACCTGACCTTGAATGTTTCCAGGGATGGGGCATCTACCACCTCTCTAGGCAACCTGGTACAGTGTTTCACAGCCCTCACTGTAAAATATTTTTTCCTTATATCCAGTCTAAATCTACCCTCCTTTAGGTTAAACCATTACCCCTTCCACTGTCACAACAGGCCTTGCCAAAGAGATTGCCCCCATCTTTCCTATAGCCCCCCTTTAAGTACTGGATGGCCGCAATAAGGTGTCCCCACAGCCTTCTCTTCCCCAGGCTGAACACCACCAACTGTCTCAGCCTGTCCTCATAGGAGAGGTGCTCCAGGCCTCAGATCGTTTTGTGGCCCTCCACAAGCTGGATGCAGTACTGCAGGTGTGGTCTCACTGGAGCAGAGTAGAGGGACAGAATCACCTCCCTCGACCTGCTGGCCACGCTGCTTTTGACGCAGCCTAGAATACGGTTGGCCTTCTGGGCTGAAAATGTACATTGTCAGCTCAAGTCCAGCTTTTCCTTCACTATCCCCCAAGTCCTTCTCTGCAGGGCTGCTATTAATGCATTTATCCCCTGTTCTGCACTGATACTGGGGATTGCCCCGACTCAGGTGCAGGACCTTGCACTTGGCCTTGTTGAACCTCATGAGGTTCTCACAAGCCCACCTCTTCATCTTGTCCAGGTATTTCTGGATGACATCCCATCCCTCAGGTATGTTAACTGCACCACTCAGCTTGTTGTCATCTGCAAACTTGCTGAGGGTGCACTTGATCCTGCTGTCCATGCCACTGATGAAAATGTTAAACAGCACTTCTCCCAGAAGGGATAGTACCAGTCCCAGTACAGACCTCTGAGGGACACCAGTCATCATCAGTTCCCATCTGGACATCGAGCTATTGACCACTCTGGATTTGAGCATCCAACCAACCCCTCATCCACTAAACAGTCCATCCATCAAATTAATTTCTCTCCAATTTAGAGAGAAAGATATTTGTGGGACTGAGTCAAAGGCCTTACAGAAGTCCAGATAGATGACATCCATTGCTCTTCCCTTGTCCACTGATGTAGTCACTCCATCACAGAAGGCCACTAGGTTGGTCAGGCAGGACTTGCCTTTGGTAAAGCCATGCTGGCTGCCTCGAATCACCTCCCTATTCTCCATGCACCTTAGCATAGCTTCTAGGAGGAGCTGTTCCATGATCTTCCCTGGCACAGAGGTGAGGCTGACAGGACGGTAGTTTCCCGACTCCTCCTTTTCACCCTTTTTAAAGATGGGCACAATGTTTCCCTTCTTCCAGTCCCCAGGGACTGCCATGTTTTTTCAAATATGATGGAGAGTGGCTTGGCAACTACATCAGCCAATTCCCTCAGGACTCTTGGTATGTATCTCAGTAGGTTCCATAGACTTGTGTATATCCAGGTTCCTCAGACAGTCACGAACTTGATCTTCCCTTACAGTGGGAGGGGCTTTTCTCCCCCTGCTCTCCATCCTGTGGTCCATTGACTGAGAAGGGGTGAGGGGAGATGTTACCAGTGAAGACTGAGGCAAAATCTTTTGAGTACCTCAGCCTCCTCTCTTCTGTTGATACTAGGTCACCATTCTTGTTCCTCAGCAGAGTACACTTTCTTTCACCTTCCTTTTCTGGTTGACGTACCCATAGAATAGAATAGAATAGAATAGAATAGAATAGAATAGAATAGAATAGAATAGAATAGAATAGAATAGAATAGGAGTATTTCATTTAGCAAGGACCTACAAAGATCATCTAGTTGAACTGCCTGACCAATTCAAGGCTGACCAAATGTTAAAGCATGTTATTAAGGGACTTTTCCAAATGTCTCTTCAACACTGACAGGCTTGGAGCATCAACCACCTCTCTAGCAAGCCTGTTGCAGTGTTTGACCACCCTCTGGACTTCTTAAAGTCCAGCCTTAACCTCCCCTAGTGCAGCTTTGAACCATTCCCATGTGTCCTATCATGGGATACCAGGGAGAAGAGATCACCACTGCCCTTTCCTCTTCCCTCCTGAGGAAGCTGCAGAGAGCAGTGAGGTCACCCCTCAGCCTCCTTTCCTCCAAACTAGACAAGTCGAAAGTCCTTAGCCATTCCTCACAGGACATTCCTTCCAGCCCTTTCACCAGCTTTGCTGCTCATATACCTCCATCACACACTCAAGGCATGTAAAAATTTTAAAGCCCTTAACTCAGGAGTTGATTGCAGAGGGAACTATAATCTACAGAGAGATAACTATGATGAGGTTGATCTAAGTATTTGTTCAAATTTTAAATGAAACATAAATATCTTTTTAGAAAAGTATGTCTCTCGTTCATATGGGTTGGTCATTTGTCACTTGGTCACTTTAGTCATTTGGTCACTTTGGTCATTTCCTTCTCTACATCTGACTAGCAAGCTTGAGAAAACCCCAAATAACTAATAGTACAGTATTTGTAAAAAAGGCATTGGTGACAAAACTAACTGCAGGATTTGGGGGTGGCTTTTTTTTTTATAGTTGCAAAGCAGAAATATGATGCCTTTTATAACAATCTATATTTCCTACCTTTCCAGAGTTGTTTCATCATCTGACTTTCATCAGCAAGGTGTTGCAAGGCATAGGTTCTCTTCAGTGAAGGACTTAAAGAGGCTGTAGAGTCATGAAGGCAATTTGGGCAATGAAAAAAAAAAGATAAAGAAAAAAGAAAAGAAGAAGAAAAAAGTCATCTAGAGGCAATAAAAACAAAAGGATAAATATGATTTTTAAGGCAGGATTTCTAAGTTTTCTAGTAAAAGTTGGCCAATATCTGGTATGGTGCATTTAGTAGGCCTCAATTATTTCTCACTAACAATTATATACTTCCAGTGTCTGCATTCACTATACATATTCCAAAATGGAAAATTCACTCAAATTAATGTATACACTTCCTTATAAGTAAATGAAAATTTAAAGATTTCTCTGAATATGGATCAATAACAGTCTTTCTAATTGGAATAAGTGGAGGAAAAAGGAAGAAAGAATAAGACAGAATAAGACAGAAGAAGAAAGAACCAAGAAAGAAGAAGAAGTAAGAAAGATTCTCAAGCTGCCATGCTCAGAAATAAAACCTATAATACATATCATAGGACTAAAATAGACTTTGTGAAAATATAAAGCATCCAGCAAACATAATCTATAGCATTTTAATTGAAATGCAATAATTCTTTATTTCTGATGGAAAAAATATCCAGGAAGAAAGTGGGATAGAAATGTAACCCATGTTTACACATTTTTATGACAGCAACCTGTTCCAATGCCTGTCCACTCTTTCAGTAGGGAAATTTTTCCTAATAGCTAATCTAAACCTCCTCTGATGCAGCTTCAAGCTGTTTCCTCTCGTTCTACCGCTACTGACCTGGGAGAAGAGACCGACCCCCAGCTTCACTACAACCTCCTTTCAGGTAGTTGTAGAGAGCGATAAGGTGTCCCCTCAGCCTCTTCTTCTCCAGGATAAACAACCCCAGTCACCTCATCTGCTTCTCATAAGACTTGCTCTCCAGACCCTTCAGCAGCTTTGTTGCCCTTCTTTGGACACATAACAGCAACTCAATGTCCTCCTTGTACTGAGGGGCCCAAAACTGAACACAATATTCAAGGTGTGGCCTCACCAGTGTCGAGTACAGGGGCACAATCACTTCCCTACTCCTGCTGGCCACGCTATTCCTGATACAAGGCAGGATGCTGTTGGCCTTCTTGGCCACCTGGGCACACTGCTGGCTCATGTTCAGCCAGCTGTCAATGAGTACCCCCTGGTCCTTCTCTTCTGGGCAGCTCTCCAGCCACTCTTACCCAAGCCTGTAGCGTTGCATGAGGTTGTTGTGACCCAAGTGCAGGACCTGGCACTTGGTCTTGTTGAAGCTCATACAATTAGCCTCAACCCATTGATCCAGCCTGTCCAGGTCCCTCTGCAGAGCCCTCCTACCCTCCAGTAGATCAACACTCCCACCCAATTTGGTGTCATCTGCAAACTTACTGAAGGTGCCGTTGATCCCCTCATCCAGATCATTGATAAAGACAGTAAACAAGACTGGCCCCAACACTGAGCCCTGGGGAACACTACGTGTGACAAGCCACTAACTGGATTTGGCTCCGTTCACCACAACTTTCTGGGCTCAGACAGACAGACAGTTTTTTACCCAGCAAGGAGTACACCCATACAAGCCATGAACTGCTAGCTTCTCTAGGAGGATGCCGTGGGAGACAGTATCAAAGGCTTTACTAAAGTCCAGGTAGATAACATCTACAGCCTTTCCCTCATCCACTAGGTGGGCCATCCTGTCACAGAAGGAGATCAGGTTGGTCAGGCAGGACCTGCCTTTCATGAAGCCATGCTGGCTGCGCCTGATCCCCTGGTTTTCCTGCAGTTGCCTGGTGAGCTCTCTCAGGATGAAATGCTCCATAGCCTTCCTGGTATCGAGGTGAGGCTGACAGGCCTGTAGTTCCCCAGATCCTCCTTCCAGGCCTTCTTGTAGATGGATGTCACATTGACAAGTCTCCTGTCATCTGGGACCTCCCCTGTTAACCTGGACTGCTGGTAAATGATGGTGAGTGGTTTGGCAAGATCCTCCACCAGCTCCCTCAGTACTCTTGGGTGGATCCATCTGGCCCCATAGACTTGTCAGTGTCCAGGTGGAGCAGCACATCTTAAACTGTTACCTCCTGGATTATGGGGGGTTTGTCTTGGCAAATAATCTCATATTGGGGTGGCTCTTCTCAAATAATTATTTAAAAATTAAAACTATTAATGGTAGTGTTTGTTGCAGACAAATGCATGTATTTTTGCAGAGCAATTGAAAATTTATAGAATAAATTCAAAATGGCTGTAAAAGAAAGCATTACAGACACATACACATGCACATGAATTAGTTTGTGGACTTACTGAAGGAAAGTTTGCATTTAGGTATAGTAGTTTACACACTTATATCACTATTAATATCATTGCCAGAGGCACATTTGCATGTCTGCAATAAAGCCTGTATTTTACACATTATTTTGTTTAACCATTGCTGTGGTTTAACCTTGGTAGGTAGCTCAGCCCTACATGGCTGCTTTCTTGCTTCCCCTCAGTGGGATGGGGGAGAGAATAAGAGGGTAAAAGTGCAAGAACTTGGCCATTGAGATAAAGACAGTTTAATAGGCAAAGCAAAAGCTGCACAAGCAAACAAAGCAAAAGAAGGAATTCATTCACTACTTCCCATGGGCAGGCAGGTATTCAGCCATCTCCAGGAAAGCAGGGCTCCATCACACATAATGGAGGACAAACACTTTACTTCTAAATGCCGCCCACCCCCCATCCACACCCCTTCCTCCTTCTTCCTTCAGCTTTTATTGCTGAGCATGGCATCATATGTATGGGATATTCCTTTGGCCAGCTGGAGTCGATTGTCCCAGCTATGTCCCCTCCCAGATTCTTGTGCACCCCCAGCCTACTTGCTGGTGGGGTGGTGTGAGAAGCAGATGCTTTGTAAGCATGGCTCTGCAACAATGAACACATCCCTGTGTTATCAACACTATTTTGGTCACAAATCCAAAACACAGCACCATTCATGAGCTAATGTGAAGAAAATTAACTCTATTCTAGCCAAAACCAGTAAAACATACAATTTAATAGTGATCAGTGTTCACTGGTAGATTGCTAAGTTTGCAGTTGTATTAGTACATTTGTGAGAAAAAGAACACGAGTAGTTCTAAGTCACCCCACTCTCCAAATCATCTTTATTCTCTCATAACAAGTCAAAGCTCATGCCCACCAGCAAGTACTGACTCTTACTTGTACAGTGTGGGGGCAAATAGCCCTAATTTTACCATTTTTGCTGGATTTTAGAAGTAGAAGAGTCTTTTCTGGTTATAATGTGGAGTTTTTGTCTTTGTTGTCAGAATAGTTTTAAGTTCATCCATATAGTAAGTGTGTTAAAAAAGAAGAAACCTGTAAAATCTTTATCCGCTATTTATAAACATGAAGACCTTAAGCTTAAAGATAATACAAAGAGAGAAAAAATGTGGGGAAACAAAAGAAGAAAAGAAAAAAGTATTCTCTCCTGGCCTTAAGTAATTTACTGTAAAATTAATAGAGGATATAGTGCTATCTGTGCTCTTCTTTAAACCTTCTGGAAAAAATGTGATTTGATGTATTATGATAATTTTGTTATGGACATTCTAAAATCAGCCTGTTGCAGCACCTTGCTGCAACATACAATTACCCAGGATGAAGTGCTGGATCTGTATAGATCAAAACTTCTTGCTTCTTGGGATGGTTTTTATAGTAAACTGAGCTTTTTTAATACACTGATATCAGAATATCTTTAAGAGTGTAAGTTAAAGTATTTTAACTTTGTAAGATCTGTCAGCTAAAATCCAAAACAAAAATAAAAGTACTACTTCCACCTAGTGAATAAAAGGTGTTTATTTTTTCCTAACTGGAGAACTTGGGCCAGATCTAGAAAAACTCTTTCAGCAGCTAAAACTGAAATTGGGTAGTTCTGAGCTATATAATTGAAATATGACTATCCAAACATTACACCCCAGTAGCTGCCTAGACATACTTCATTTCATCTGAAAGCCCTCTGAATATTTCCAAGAGCTTAAACTGTTATCAAAACACTACAGCTTCACAAAAGAGAATTGCAGTTGTTCTCTTTTTTAAAAATAATAAAAAAGTACTACTGTTTATACAGTGCTACCAGTAAAACCACTTACCTCAAGAAACAAGAATTCTGTTTCATAAACTCCCTCAGGCTTACGCAATGAAAAACCATGTTTTCCCTGCAGAATGTGCAACCAGTCAGCTAGAGTTTGGTCTACATGATGGACAGAGGTAGTGTCCTAGTTTCAGATGGGATAGAGTTAATTTTCTTTCTCGTAGCTGGTATAGTGCTGCATTTTGTATTTAGTATGAGAATAATGTTGACAACACACTGATGGTTTAGTTGTTGCTGGGTAGTGCTTACAATAGTCAAGGACTTTTCAGCTTCCCATGCTCTGCTGGGTGCACAAGAAGCCAGGAGGGGACACAGCCAGGACAGCTGACCCCAACTGACGAAAGGGATATTCCACACACTATGATGTCGTGCTCAGTATATAAACTGTGGGGAGTTGGCCAGGTAGGGGCAGCAATCGCAGCTCGGGGACTGGTGGGGCGTTATTTGGCAGGAGGTGAGAGCATCACTTTTTTTTCCCCTAGGTTTTGCTTCTCTCTCTCTCTCTTTCTCATTGTTTTCCTTTTCATTACATTATTATTATTATTATTATTACAATATTTTAATTATTAAACTGTTCTTATCTCAACCCATGAGTTTTTTTGCTTTTGCTCTTCTGATTCTCTCCACCATCCCACTGGGGTGGGAGGAGTGAGTGAGTGGCTGCATGGTGCTCACTTGCTGTCTATGGTTAAACCACGACAGGTAGTGACAAAAGCAAGGGAATTATTTAATGGGATTTCTGATCAAGCCAAACCACTCCCAAGTTGGGGTTTTAAGGGACCAGTTTAAGTGCTTAGATTTAGATGTCTACTTCTCTCTGAACCATCAAGTATCTGAGATAGCTCCACTGTCCTGGCAGACTGGACAGAAGACCTTAAGGAGACCCACATCATTCTCATGCAGCAGCTGGTGTCCAGGCAGGATATGACTGTGTCTAAAATGGCACTAGGCACATGTTTAAGCATTCAAATCATGGCTCCAAAAGGACAGAGCATTTGGGAAAGACTTATCCTATTATTTCAGATGTTTTTTGGCCAGAATTCAGTCACCTATGTAGAAAAGATGCTTGATCTTTTTAAACAGTAACATTTTCAGCCTTTGAGGGCTCTCTAAGTCTTTCATGAACTCGAAGAAGCATTTTCCAAAAGCATATGTTTCAATTTCATATATTTTATAGCATGTTATAAAGTGTGCACTATTAATATATTATTAATGTTTATTATGCATAAATAATAAATACCACATTATTTAAAAGCTAAATCAGCATTTTTGAATTACTAAAAATGCATCAAAAAAGGCATATTATGAAAGACATTTTAAAAACTGATCAGCATTTAACATGATGCTTTTAGATGTGCTTTTAGGTGTGCAATGTATTTGTTCATGAAGCCTCTTATACAAAGTCTTACGGCCAAATGGAGTTGTAAAACACAAGAAAGCAGGTAAAAAATAGTGTCAAACATATCTCAGCAAGGTCTGTGGCTCAATTTTATATGAACAGGTTATCAAATCTGGATTTGCTATATTTACAGATAAATCAAATGAGTTGAAAATATGTCACTTTAATGCCATTTTTAAACTCTGACAAATTTAAATCAAAATTTAACAGCACATGACTATAGATACTGTTAAAAACCCAGTGTTTCTGTATTGCTTAGGTTTTTGTATATCCTCTCTGACAGCACAGGTTAATAAATGTTGATTATAGAGAGTTGATTCATTTCATATACAAGCTACTTATGACGATGAAATCTCTTCTACTTTTTTCTCTTTCCCTGATGAAGTAAACAACTGTGCCACTGTCTTCACTAATATAGTGCATCAAAAGGTTTCAGTTTCTTTCTGTCAACAAAAAATAATTTTCTGTGAATAATGCCCATAAGTTTCAGTTAAAAATAAACTTTTTATCATAGTAACCTTTATATATAAATAATAATTCAGAATTTTATTCAGCACTGAAGTAATTAGTATTAGTCTTTTTTTACTTTTTACAGAGCTGTCTCTTTAGTTGAATTCATAGAATCCCAAATACTGAATTGGAAAACTATCTCTACACATTAATTGCAAGATTTGTTTGTATCCTTAACACTTTTGTTAATCAGCTACATATACATATATTTTGTTTTCAGTATACAAGTCTGTATTCTTCACTTTTTCTTCATATAACATTTATATTGCTTCAATGGTCAGAAAAAATGATATCATGTTTGTTGTTCTGGCACCATCTAAAATATATCTTCCAGCTGTTTTGTTTTGTCAAATTCTTTCATGCTTTGTTGCAGAATAAAACCTGAACATATTTTAAAACCTCTCTGTGTGTATATGTATATATATACACAGATATATATACAGGAACAAGATGTACTCTGGTCTCTCATATTTTTAAATCTAATACAAAGTATTGTCACCTACTACTGTATCACATCACAAGCTATTGATGGTAATGGGTTTACAGTGCATGACTATATACCAATAGTATCTAAAAATGGTCATGATGAACACTATTTGTTGTGTCAGATTTAGATTAGAAGGGGGCAGATGAATATTTTCTACCTCATAAGTATTGATTGGTCAGTCTGAAACTGTTCCAGGATGATTACTTCAGCAGCAAGTGAGGCATGGGTTAATATTTCTTCATTACTAAATCAAAATGCCTTTCTTATGAAGGCACTGAAGACCTGCTGTGGAGCTTTCTGTTTTTAAGTTTTAATTTTGTATTATAAACTAACACATAGATGTTATTATCTCTTTGACTTGCAAACTAATGCTGTTTGCTGTATACTTATAGAGTTACTTTTGTTCTCTGTCATGCATTTATGTGGCCTGCATATGTCTGTCAAGAATGTAAATACAGATGCTGATGAGATACTGGAAATCATCTCATCTATCCGTAGCTGTCTGCTGCCTACATAACTACAGGTGATTCAGTCGTCTAGACGCTACAAAATCAGTGGAGAGAATCAAATACTTTTATGGCACAATTCATCTGACTTATTTCATATGTTTAGCATGAAATGAGATGAATGTCTTCCTAGAAGTGATTATTTCTCTCCCCTGATTACTGAGAGAGTGGAGATGACTGTCTCAGTAACTCTCTGCAGTAGTTAGTTATCTTGCACAGTGTCATGTGAATTTTACTTGCTGTACAGAATGTCAAATGTGGATCATTCATTTCTGTCTGACTGTGAGGGCTCCTGCCAGGGCCCTGCAAGCACCAATAGGGCTTAAGTGCCCTGATCAGCCTCCTGTGGAGCCACCTGTCAGGAGCAGCACTTGAGCTCTAGCAGTCGCTCTGGCAAGAGCTATGAGGCAAAGGTTGTGAGTTGTAAGTGCGAGTATGAAAAGAAAAGTATTCATTCTTTCTAAGTGTGGTATAGCTGGATATCATGGCTCTGCTTGTGCGCACGCCCACCGATCCTTCTGAGGGGGATCCAGGAACTACCTGGCTAGTCCTCTTCATACATAAGGTAAAGAACTGGTATGAGACAATGGATGGGCTTGAATATAGGTGCTTGCCTGAACTCCTAGAGAGGTTCACAAATAAGTAATTGACTGTTTGTTACAAGAGCTCTCCAGGTAGGAATTGTAGACTGTCCTGAAGACTTCCTTCAGGCAACTCTTGCTATACAAGGACATATTGGATGCTTAAAATAGCTAACTAACTTCCTGGAGGGGGGATCTGGCCCTTTCAGAGACTAACCTTGGCTGTTTCTGCTGCAGAACTGATTAAATTGTTACATAAATAAGATGTTTGTAAATAATCAACAGAAACTGCTCCTGTGGATGCAGAAAAGGTTATGTAGAAATTAATTTCTTATGCAGTTAAGATATTTAAAAGATGCTTTTTATGTTGTTAAGGTAATCTATACGGACGGATACTACATATGTTGCGGAGGTCGCCTAGGACCATGGACTGGCTGGATTATAAGAACTGAGCAGAATAGGAGCTTAGAGACTCACCTGATACAACTGAAGACACCACTGGACAGGGACTGCCTGCCTGATCAAGAGATGTGATTCTCTGCATGAACACTGTCCTATGCCAAAATCACAATGGTTTAGTTTTTTGGTGGATTTTATTTTATTTTATTTTATTTTATTTTATTTTATTTTATTTTATTTTATTTTATTTTATTTTAAGTAAACCATCCATCAGTTTCTGCACAATATTTCTGCTTAGTCCAGCCCTTTGCTGATCCTAACTGACTGGCTGTGCTTCTTAGACTGACATCAGACATGCCGTGTCAATTCACATTTGTTTGGCAATCCCTGGCCTGTTTTCCAAACATGGTTACCATCACAGGGCCTGCTCTGTTCTCCTTGTTCAGATTTTGAGACACTGCGTGTTTCTGGGTGAGGACACTGCCTATTCCTGTTCTGCTTTCACCCTTGGCTCCTGGTTCAATTTCCTTTGCAAAGCAGCTCTACTCTTGTTGCCTCCCTGGCAGCTGTACTGGTAAACAGCATAGAAAGTAATCTACTGTATTCTTCCTGTTCTATAGATTCATGACTAAATTCTTTTGCTGGTGGACAGCATTTCCTTTATCAAGGGTCGGCAAACCTCTAAAAGTTAGTTTTTCAATAACTGCTGGCAGTTATTGATGTCTGTCAAGCTATGAAACTATCACTCATCACCTAATGCTAGGCAGTCATTGTAGTAATGTCAAGAGCCATTACTGGATATCCATGAACATTTCCATGCAACATCGTCTGACTGTAGATCTGACTGCAGAGAAGATAGCTTAAAACTTGCGAAGCAAGCTGATTCAAGTACTTTTAACCTTGCAGTGAACAAGAATTTATCTAGACATTAGGCAGTAGAAAAAGCATGGTAGAAAGCACAAAAAGGTAAAAGTAATATGGATGACTATCATACCCAGAACTTCCAATAACAGAAAGATATGTAGACTTTTGGAAACACTAGGGAAACTTGCCTATTTGCAAGCTTAATCTGCTGTTCAAATAAGTGAAAAATCTTCTAGCAATAAGCTGTTTTCTAGCTCTTTCTGGTATTCTCCTTGAATCATAAAATCATAGAATCATTCATGTTGGAAAAGACCCTTAAGATCATCAAGTGCAACTGTTGGCATAAGACTACCAAGTCCAAGGCACAAGAATGGTTACACATATGTGGTGGGTTGACTTTGGCCAGCAGACAAACACACACACACCCACTTGCTCACTGCCTCCTCACCTCAATGGGACAAGGGGAGAGAGTTGGAAGAGGAAAAGTAAGAAAACTTGTGGGTCGAGACAGAGACAGTGTAACAGGTGAAGGAAATGCAAACCAAACCAAGCCTAAACAAACCCCCAAGAGCCCCACCAAAAAGAAAAACCACCACTGAAGCAAAGGAAATCACTCCATCTCCCAGACTTATGCCTAGCCACTCTTGTGCTGGTTTTGGCTGAGAAGGGGTTAATTCTCCTCACTGTGGGGGTTGGCTACCTTTCCAGCTTCCCGCGCTCTGCCACGTGGGGGGGGGGGGGAGCTGGGAGGGGCAGGGCCGTGGTGGGGGCGGCTGACCCCGACTGGCCAATGGCAGGTTCATTCCATACCATGTGACACCATGACCAGTACATGAAGGGGGAGCAGTTGCGGCTCGGGAGCGGTGCGGCGGCAGGTCGGCGGGCGGCGAGCGGCTGCAGCGCGTGCGGTTCGTTTCGGCGGTTCGTTCCCCCTCTCCCCTCCCTTCCCCCCTCCCCCGGGGCTTTGCGCCTCTCGTTGTTCTCCTTTACATTGCATTTCTACTGTTGTTTCTTTTAATTTTAATTATTAAACTGTTCTTATCCCAACCCACGAGCGCTACCCTTCTGATTCCCTCCCCCATCTACCGGTGGGGGAGTGAGCGAGCGACTGTGTGGGGCTGAGCTGCTGGCTAAACCATGACAACTCTTTAAACATTGGCCACCTTGGAAGCCAACCCCCCCCTCGTTTTCTGCCTCTACCCCAGCTTTTATTACTGAGCATGATGTTATATGGTAAATATCCCTTTTTCCAGTTTGGGTCAGATGTCCTGGCTATGAGTCCTCCCAACATTTTGCCCACCCCCAGCCTACTTGTAGAGGGGGAAAAGCAGGAAAAAGAATATCTTGATGCTGTGCAAACACAGTTCAGCAATTGTCAAAACACTGCAGTGTTATCAACATTGCTTTAGCCACAAATCCAAAACATAGCACTGTACAGATTTCTCTTAAGAAAATTAGTTTCATTCAAATCAGACCCACCCAGTGCAATGCGGAATGATGCTTAAAAAATGAGAAACACAGCAACTGCTTCTTACTTCCATTCTACATCTGAAAATTTATAGAAACTATTTATAAAACTATTTATTGTTATTCTTTCTTATTAAGTGTCAAAATACAAGGTATTTTTCACCAAGTTTACTTTATTATTGAAATAATTTACTTCAAAAAATGTTGTAAACTCTTGAATACAGAACTAAAAATTATAAAAGTCACTTAAATTGCTTAGGAGTGAGATGCTAGGAACTATTGACCTTCACTTGTAAACTAGTAGAAGTTGAAGTTGTTCAAAAATATCACAAGAATAGAAGAAATCATGGGTTTGTGTTTCAATACACTGCTCATAGTTGTAAAATTTGATACACCTGGGTTCTGACTGAGCAGAAAGCAGCTGTAGAGGAAAGAACCTGTGCTCTTATTCAAGAAAAGGTTGATGATGAATTAACAGTATGTCCTTACTATAAAGAAGCTTAACAGCACAAAGTGCTCTATCAGCAAAAGTGTAACCAGAAGCTTGAAGGCTGGCATTTGGGAGACCACATCACAGAATCACAGAATGGCAGGGGTTGGAAGGGGCCTTTGGCCTCTGGCCCTCTGGCCTCTTGTCCAACCCCCCTGCTTGAGCAGGGACACCTAGAGCAGTGGGCACAGGAATGTGTCCAGGCAGGTTTTGAATGTCTCCAGGGAAAGAGACTCCACAACCCACCTGGGCAGCCTGTTCCACTGCTCTGGCACCCTCACAGGAAAGAATTTCTTTCTCAAGTTTAGGTGGAACTTCCTGTGTTCCAACTTGTGCCCATTGCCCTTTGTCCTGTCCTTGGGCACCACTGAAAAGAATCTGGACCCATCCTTCTACACCCACTCTTTAGATATTTATAGGTATTGATGAAATCCCCCCTCAGTCTTCTCTTCTCCAGGCTGAACAAAGCCAAGTCTCTCAGCCTTTCCTCATAAGGGAGATGCTCCAGTCCCCTGATCATCTTGGTATCTCTCCGCTGGACTTGCTAGAGCAGTTCCCTGTCTTTCTTGAACTGGGGGCAATCAAAACTGGACACAGTACTCCAGATGTGGTCGCACTAGGGCAGAGTAGAGGCAGGAAGATAACTTCCCTTGACCACACTCCTTTTAATGCACCCCAGGATACCACTGGCCTTCTTGGCCACAAGGACACATTGTTGGCTCATGGTCAGCTTGTTGTCCACCAGCACTCCCAGGTCCTTCTCAGTGGAACTGCTTTCCAGCAGGTCAAACCCCAATCTGTACCCAGGTGAGGAACAACATCAAGAGAACAGTGTCTCATTTTGGGTCCTATAGTACAAGAAAACACATGTTCTGGAGCAAGTACAGTGGAGGCCACCTAGATGGTTGGAGATAGGAGCCTTTGAAGTATGACAAGAGGCAGGGAGAGCTAGGCTTGTCAGAAGAGATTACTGTGGGGGAGATGGCTATGGCAGAAGAGGGAAGGATTTTTGCTGTTTTCAACTACCTAATGTGATTTTGTAGAGAGAATGGATCTGAACTCGTCTTGGAGGAGCACTTTGGCAAGGACAAGCTGGAATGGATGCAAGCTGCAGCAAGGGAAATTGCAGTTAGTTACTAGGAGAAAAATTAAAAATCAACATGACAGTGGTCAAAATACCCTGGTAGGCTAGGTACCCTCAAACACTGGTATCATGCAATATTCCATCTGCAAAAGTACATCATAGACTAAAGTCATCGCATTAAATTATAATTATGGCTTAGAATCACAAGACCTCAGAGCACAGTCACAAGCTTCAGTGTTTCAGAGGTGAGGTAGTCCTAAACTGTATGGATATGAACCAATTCATAACACCTGGATACATGTTTGCAGCATTCTTCTTCCATTCTATAACATGACCATAACTGTTTTGTGATTCACTGACATTTTGTATCCACTTTTTGCAGTAATGAATGCAAGAGGAAAACTGTGCCTACACAGACTTTGAAGATGACAGTGTTGGCTCTATCTGCAATCCAAATTAACCAAGTGTGATGTAGAGCACAAGGTGGTAAGCTTTACTATTTGGCACCTGGTATGAGGGCACACTCAAATTCTGTGGCTGAAGGACACTGTGGATAAGTTTGTACTGATAAATAGGAGGCAGACCAGGATTTGGAGAGAAGATTTGTGGGTCTGTTTTAGACAGAGCTAATTGGAGAAGCCTAAACCAGAGACAGACCTAAGAATTGAGAAGCATGCACAATAAGGAATCCTGGGCTCATGTCCCACTTAAGCTGTTTTCAGTCTTACAGACAAATTGTGTGATGCCTGACTGACTTAAATGCTTAATAGTAGTAGAGTTTATTAACAGATTTTATGATGCAGTAAGTTATGCTAATATGCTCTGCTCTAAGCTATAACATGGTCAGTTTTTTTCCTGAGGTCGTATCACACAAAAATGGGGTTATGAGATTACTTTTAAGAATCTCTAGCCAGTTTTATTCCAATTAGTTCTCTTTTTCTGTGGACATACATATTTGTTCCTATGTAAATGGCTGAATATATGTTGTCTAAACATAAATAACCTACCTTCCTATATAGAACTTGTGTATCTTCTTCTGAATCTTAGTTTGACTCTTTGTTAGAGTGCCTGTTTTATTTAAGGGGTAGAGTGTCTGTGTCCAAGAGACTCTGAATATTTCAAGTGGTCCCAGGAAACACCACAAATGAGCAAATGCTTGTGACTAGACTTTTGGTCTTTAAATCTTAGGGACATTTTTTATTATCTTGAAACTACCTTTTTTAGATTACAGAGAAACAAGGCTAATATCATGCATCTGAAAAAAAAAAAATCTTATTTGATTCAGAAGTCAATCCTGAAGAACCAGACTTAATCCTTAGGACAGTCCGACTATTCTGCTGAATATTTGCCATGCATTTTAAACATCTTCACATTTACATTTTTAAAAGGCTCTGCTGTCAAGCCATGTCAATCTACCCACACAAACAACGATCAATATTGTATTAATTGGAGGGACTTTTTGATCCCAGAAGCTTAATTAATTTAACTTTGTATGAACATCCTGTCTACCTGTAGAACATAGCAAATCAATTTATATTTAATTTGAAATGTAATGTCCTGAGAACAGATTCCTTATAAAGTTTTATACGCATTTATGCTGTAAACCAACAACTTAATAACAATGTAAATGAGAAGTCAATCCTGTGAAATAACAAACAGCTGTTAAGGGATGGTCTATACTTTCTCAATAATTTGTCTCTGGGCAAATTGTTAGTTTCAGGTTAGATTTTTTCATGAAGCAGAGTTACAAGAGCATGCATCTTGCTTTCTAGGAGAATCTGGTGAGCAGCTTCATGATTCACAGACATCAGTTGCTAAACATAAAAGATGCTTCTGGGCACCAACTATTTTCTACCTTTCAGCAAAAGTACATACTATTGTACTTCTTGTACATATACAAAAGTGCATATTATTGGGAGAATTGTTGTGTCAAAAAACACAGGAACGGAAGTTCCATCACTCTTTAGTTTCACAGTATAATTTATATCTAGGTTACTAAATTAGTCACCTAATTTAGGTGTTCTTGTGCCTACAAAATACATGCGTTGTTTGCATAGGCAGTGGAAAGTGCTAGGGACTTCTAATGGCTTCCTGAGGACAACTTAGAATGCCCTTGTGAGGATTTTTCCATTCATTGTATCAGAAAAATAGACATTTCTGTGGAAAGTTGAAGTGCTTGTGCATTTAGTAAGAAACCAAATAGAAATGGCCCATGATAATATCTCACTGAGCATAAGATTCTAGGAGTCACATCTGATTATACAGTCAGCTAGGGATTTAGAATTCAGAACATTTACAAATAAGGTCTAATAAAATTTTTTTTTTTTCTAGTACAGCCTGCTGGTCAAAACACTTACCAGTTGTAGGAAATTTGGATTAAATGGTCATCTTTTCCAGAAGGGGTGTGAATCCATTCCTCTCTATTTTGAAACAGTTCTTCAGGCATTATATTTTGTGATACTTTAGGGCTTGACGGTCTTAATCTTTAAAATTAAGCTAACCTGCAAAGGAAAGAGTGCAATTCCAAAGTGTTGGAAGTCAAGCCAGCAGGGCAGAAGGCCAGCTTGGCTGAGCTGGGATCTTCTGCTAGATCTTAGGTGGAAAAGGAAAATGTATCAACATTGAAAGAAAGGACAGATGACACAGGAGGACCACAGGGATGCCATTTGCAACTGTAGGGAGAAAACTTGTGCAGACCAACCCCTATTACAGTTCAAGCTGGCCAGCATTGTGAAGGACAGCAAAAAGGGCTTTTTAAAATATTTTAACAGCACAAAGAGGTCCAGACGTTACATTAATCAGTTACTTGATGAGGTCAGTCACCTCACAAACAGGAGTTGACCGAAGTCAAGTTATGCAAAATGAGTCTGGATATTCTTCTCTAGTGCAGTGTGGAATAGAGCTAATCAGCATCACTTTGCTAGGCTAACACAGAGCACCTCCTGAAAAAGAAGTCTTTACCACTGTTCTGTTTTTTCTAAAATATTTGTGATATTTTGATACAAAGTGTTGTAAAAAAAATTGGTATAGCTTTTATCCTACTTTTTGTAACCAAAAAAAAAAAAAAAGGCAAAAAAAAACCCAAACAAAAAAACCCAATCTGAACTCCCAACAAATTATAGAGGAGGTTTTTGTTTGTTTGTTTTTGGAGATATATGAGTGTGTGCATACACAATGAAGTTAGCGGTGCATAGAAATGAATGAACACACTCAAGACTCTGAAGATGGAAGATTTTATTCCTGAGTCTGCAGTTGTAATTTCACAAACATTTGAAGGAAACATTTTAAACCAAGGAAAGTTAATAATACTTAATTTTGGATTAATTTTCCAACAGCAGTTTTTAGATTACGTTATTATGGATTATAACATCATTACAATTACAGTTCCTCTGTTTCTCTGTTAGCTTCCTGTTGCAGAACATATTCTAGATTTTTATTCCAAATCTCTTTAAGCAATTCCTATTCAGAATTTGTATTTATATTTCTAAACTTCTGGTGGTTGTGCCACAAGATAACTTATTCAATGCAATCAGTTTTGTTGTTGATACCAAAATAAAAGTACTGTCTTCTGACAAAGAAAAAGTAGTTCTGCCACACTGGGGAGGATGGATGGAGTCTGAGATTATAAATAGTAAAGGAGTAAAGGTCTGAATTATCTCTGAGTAACAGGGTGTTGAGATGTACTGAACTAATCTCAGGGTTAATGCTAAGCGTGATCTTTTGTGCTTTGCTGGGTTGAAGTTAGAGTTTAAGATCCCTCATCTCAGTAGTCAAATAGACATTTTGCAAGACTCTCACTGAAGAGATTTAAAGAGCAAAGAAAATGTGCCCAAATAATAATACAGACTATGCAATATGCACAAGAGATGCAGCAAATTAAAATAATATTTTTATTTTATTGTCTTCCATTGCCAGATTTACGAAAACTCTGTATAATCATAAACGTGTCATAGACATAGACATACATGTGATAGTACATTTCAGGGTTTTTTTTAATAGTCTTTGGAAACATGAAAGTCTTGAGCAAGATGTACTCTTTTCAAGATCTAGGAAAGGGTTGCTCCCTATTGTAGAAACACAGAAAATTTCTACTTCTGCCGTGAGAGGTAGACAGCTTCATTTTAACAGCAGTCAACTGGTTTCAGAAAGCTGACCAGAGGGAAGAAGGTGGTTGATAACTTGAAATTAGATCTGTTATTCAGGGCTGTCGTTTGACTCCAAACAGTCAAGAGTAGCAAATTTTAAATCAATATGTTATCAGAACAACAGCCAGCAATGTTCACCTGAGACTGTGAAAAAACAATCAGTTTTTTTATGAGCTACAGCACCAGATGAAGGAGGAGGTGCATTAAAATTGGAGAAGACTGTAGCAGACTACAGGAAATTGAACTGGATCACAAACATCACAAACAAACTAATAGCTCAGTAGTAAAAAGCTCATTGGATTTTTATTTTTTCTCGTTATTGATTTTAAATAATTTGAAAAAGTTTTATCGTTGACAAGTCAAAGTACAATCTAATGATGTCTATTACAAAAGGTTTCTATTCAAGATGTTTTACTGCTAAAGCAAATACATGATCAATGTAAAAATGTTAAACCATGACTATTCTAAAGCTTATATAAAATTTCCTTTATTAGCTACTTGCCATGGTTAAAAAGATGTTAATATGTCACTGTTGTTACTCTTCAAAGTGTATCTTCTTTGTACGGTCTGAATTTCAGTAAAATTAGAAGGGCTACACCGGTTTGTTTGGTTTGGTTTGGTTTGATGGGAGAGTGAAAATGATTCCTTTTTTTTGGTTGTGTTATTTATGTTGCTGATCCAGTGTTTAACTATTCATTTTATCACACCAAGACATCTGTGGGAACTTGTTTTACATCATAAACTTTTAGTTTGATGACAGTTACACCAGTAGACTTCTCTAGTTTACATTTGGCTTTAAAAATAATTCAGGATATTATCTTTTAATCTTATATGTACGTTCTGCTCTGTAATGCTCACTCTGTTGAGATATTCACTCCTACTTCAGTAACTTATTATGAAATTGTATAGTTCGTAAAATGCCAAAATATTGAGATAATACGTTATGCTTGTCAAAGCTTTGAAGGTTTTGAAAAAATGCATACGGGCAATATTATGTGAGTACAATGAAGCTCAGGCAGGTACAGGTAATTTTGCATGCATAATCTGACAGAAAATTGACTGATGCACTACGCACCAGTTCCTAATGAAAAGATGAATCCCATCCCAAGTTATTCATAACATATAATTGTAAGTATCTTTTATAGATAATTTAGATAGGAGACATAAATTATTTGTATAACCAATTAAAAGTTTACTTCAGAGAACAATTTTGAAATGAAAGATATATAATTTAGCTGCTGGTGGAATTTAACTTTTGGGGGAATTTGGTTTTTGCCACTGATTATATAGGAAACAAAATGAAAAGAGCCTTATAATATAGGCCTCTATGTAAAGTTCTTAAAATTAAGAAATTTGAAACTGTTCTTGGACCATGTTTAATAAAACAAGTTATTTAAAGACAAGCGTGTGAAAGTAAAACAGCAGAATTATAATTTTCTGGAAAATTAATTTTCAATTAAATTAACTTTTCAATATGATGTGGATTTTTTTTTTCCCATTTGTAACTTTATGATTCTGTTTGGATGAAATATCACTGACTACTTCTTGGCTCTGGACTTCAAAAATACGTAATTAGCAGGTCAAGAAAACTATATTAGATTAGAAGGTTGACACATTTTGATAATAACAGAAAAGAATATACATTGTTAATATTCTAGTCACATTGTAATAAGATATGATTTACAATATTTGTAATAGTTTGCATATCTTATTTTAAATGGATGCTTTTGTAATCACTGGTGTATTTCAATCAATCTGTATTTTATAATTTTTTAATACATATTTTAATTACTAAAACAGCAATATTTTTCTATTGGTTTTTAACACAGTAAATTAAAAAGGTATTTTGTCATGTTATAATTTTATTTGAGACCTAGAAAAGTGAGTCAGAAGAAACAAGTCAACGCTTTCTGAATCACTGCTTGTACTTTGTTGTCCTTGTTTTGAAGGAGAGTTTAAAGTATTTCCAAGTCTTAAGGTATCAGGTATAAGATAGCTATTCAACATTTTTGTAATCTTCATGAAATACACATTAAAATGACCTCAATTTCTGTTTTGTTATACTTGTATAGCGTTCTAGTTCTTCAGCCCAGTCCTAGTGTTATGCAGATGTGTTTCCTTTAGGAGCAAGTCTAAAGTGAATTAAGGACTGAAACGGTAGAATTTTTGATATGTAAATATTAAAGAAAAAAATTGCACTCCATTTATTAATCTTTTTTTTTTCCCTAGCATATTAAGAGGAAAAATGAGCAGGTTGCCCTCAAAAGTTTTAGCCAAGTTTAGGTTTCAAATGGACATGATCTTGAAAATATGTTCCTTATCTGACAGGAGAGAGAGATTCCATCTTATATCAGCCAAGCATTTTAGTACTATACTTTATGGCTATAACTATATAAATAAAATATGCCAGAGTATATTTACTGTCCTTAAGGTGAATTGGCATAGTTAAACTTGCAATCTAGATTAGATATGCTAGACAGCTAACCTATTTTTGTGCCCAAAACATGCTACCCAAGAACTGTTTAAAGAATATTGGTTCACACAGGACACAATAATTCCTGAAATTTTGTTAGTAGTTACCATAGATGACCTTGTATCAGTGGTTGTATGAGGCTGTAACCTTGTTAAATTTACTAGAATGTATTGTTCTATGTAGTCTTTGTCATCTTACTATGGCAATCCCTAAATAAAGGATTTTTCTTTCATATAAAGCATTTAGACTTTTGAAGTGGTATTTTTGTTTATTTGCTTGTGTTTTGTTTGCTATCCTGTTATCCCCAAGCCTGTTAATTTTATCTCTAATCCACAGCACATTTTTAAGAAATTATGTTTCTTAAAAAGTTATAATAACTACTTCAATTTTAGGATGTTAAAGGCTGAAAGAATGCAGCTGTCTTTTTTCTAGTGCATTAAAATAAATAAAAAAATAAAAGCAATTAAAAATCCTAAAAGAAACTATATAGACCAGTTTTTCGGAAACAGTACAAAATGCACAAAAGTAGATACATAATTTTGAAAATAGTACTACAATCAGACTTCTACTGGACAAGTAAGTTTTGGGAAGATCTGCTCAACTTCACAGCTTCATCCCACTTTCTTTGCAATTTTGGACAATTAATAGTCATGGAGATAGTCACAAAAACAGCCAGACACCTGTAAATCACTGTGGAATGAAAATGCAGATGTCTACCATCTGTATCTGCCAAATGTAAAAGTAATGTAATTTGAAATTATAATAAAACCTGGAAGGTATTCATGTGTTTGGCAGAATAGGTAAGAAAACTTTGGTTTGATTCTTTGTTCTACAATATTTTGGAATAAGATAAGGTACTAAAGAATTAGAAAACAACCACTTATAATTCATCAGATTTTAAAAGCATCACCAGAAAACCCTCACAACCCTATGATGATTTATCAGTTGTCTAAGTTTAGTTAAACAGTGTGGCAGGTAGAATTACTGCATTCTGAAATTTGCAGATGGTTAATTTGATTTCAGACCTCAAAAATTACTTTGAAAATAATTTGTTCTGTAAATAGCAACACATACTAAAGCTGTGTTTTGTTGTGCTAAAGATGATAAAATAATGTAGGTGTTGAACAGTGGAATATGTGATCTGATTTTAACTGGTAAGGCTCAATTACAGTTGTTAATAATTTACATACTAAAAATAAAAATTTTCTTTTGTTTCCTATTTGTCTCTTTAGTATAAAAAACAATGAAAATACTGCTGGATGCATGGAATTATAGATGTTTTCTTTATATCAGTTAAAAGGATTAAAATGAAAAGAAATTAAAGCTGTTTCCATTTAGAATAGTAAGTCATTTACCGCTGTTAATTTTAAGGATGCAAGGGGTTTTTACAAATGAACCCAGATTTTATTTTTTTAAACATTTTAGAAGACTACAAGAATGTTAATTAATTGAAGAGAACTTCTTACTGCAGGGTTATTACGTGGATGTTGTCCTTAGCTCTTTTCTTATTTATCTGCAGAAACCTGTCACAAGAATTTAATGGTGGTTCTAACTGAGTTAGCTCACCCAACAAATCATAGGCATTAACAATAACATTCACCTTCCATTTATGCTAATAAACCAAATAGTTTGCAGTTTCTGAGTAACATGGGGAAAGAGGAAATTAAGGAAAAGCCATAGAGCTCCAAGCAATTTATTGGAACTAACTTATTTTTTCTGGACAGACTTGCTTGGTAATAATCTAATATGACATAAACAGATAGCTTCTTAGAATATATGATAAATATAAATTATTTTGATACTTGCTGTTAGCAGCCACAGTTGCGCAACTAAATGCCTCTGAAGCTAGTCACTCTTTAATAACCCACTTTGTTCTTTTGACTTTCACAATTTTTAGTTTTTATCTGCATTTGAATAAACTTATTTTAGAAATTCTTTGACATTCATTATTTTGGAGAGAATTTTCCTTGAACATAGTTGCACACTTCTTATTTTAAAATGCTTTTTAGGAAAAATTAGAAAAATAAATAATTACTTATACCCATGTAGATTCTTAGAAAATGGATAATGTTCAAAAACACGCCAGCTGTATACAGTAATGTCCCAGATATTTTATAAGTTAACTATACAGCTGCCAAATAGTAGATTTTGAGCATATTACAATGGGCAATGAGATATGCCAACAGCCACAAAAAAACTTTTATTTGTGATTCACATGCGTATTTTTAAAACACGTTTCACAAATATATAATGGCATTTTTAGTAAACTATTCCAGTGTTTACATACTAGAATATATACATTTGAGGATAGATGTGCCTGCACTCAACTTCTGCATTCAAATAACATTCATAGCTTTTCTTTTTAAAGATTTTAATTTTTTAAGTTAAAATTTGTTTCAATAGGAAAAAAGAAAAATATTTTCTAAAAAGAATCCCTGACTACTATGTGAGTTTTTTAGATATGATAATGAAGTGTATATCAGCATATGTAACATGATGTATAAAGTGTATACAACATGCTAATTGCTTCCTGCTATTTCTTTAGTTGATTATTTATTTTATTTATTTTTAATATTATTTTCCTTTTAAATTTTCTTGTCTTGGGTAAAAAAAAGGATGATTTGTGAAACAAGTAAAACTTGATTAAAAAGACTGAAGAAATAATTATTGTCTCATTATTGTCGATTATAACAAAAACTAATTCATAGGGCAAATAACTTTGCCTTAAACAGCAATTATGCAGAAGATTCTGGAAAGTATGCAGACCATATAATATGTACCTCAGCCTCCAGTATAGATTATATTCTAGCATTGCTTGCCAAGGAAAATACCGGATTTTCTTCAGTATCTTGGCTCCAGAATATAACCTTGATTTGAAACAGTGCAGTGTATACGATCAGTTCACATGTAACAGGAAATGTTACTTGACAGTATAACACATATTTCTCAACTAGACTCTGGCTTTCTATTCTGATGTACCAATTTTCATTCATCAATTTATCATTTTTCATTAGTATTTTTTATTATATTGAAGTGATATTTAGGACCTGTGAGGAAGATACTAATGTTATTATTAATACTATTAATTCCATTATTGGTACTGTTTATTAGCACCACTGAGTACTTTTGATTAGTACTATTGATCAGTATTAATGATTATTGCTTTAAATAATGTTATTAGTACTCTTTTAGAGTATGAGTAATGATTATTAGTATATATTTAGAGATATGACACCATTGGCATAAGTGAAACCTGGTGGGACAAGCCCTGTGACTGGTGTGCCATGATGGATGGTTACAGGCTCTTCAGGAGGGATAGGCAGGGCAGGCAAGGCAGGGGGTGGCACTGTATGTATCAGAGGAGCTGGAACGCACAGAGCTTGCAGCTGGTGATAGCACAGCTGAGAACGTCTGGGTAAGGATTAAGGGACAGGCAAATAAAGTGGATGTTGTTGTGGGAGTCTACTATAGGCCACCCAGCCAGGAGCATGACACCGATGAGTTATTCTTTAAGGAACCAAGGGATGCCTTGTCCTTATGGGGGATATCAACTTCCCAGATGTCAACTAGGAATACCACACAGCTGTGACAAACAGGTCCAGAAGATTCCTAAACCATTTGGATGATAACCTCTTGTTACAGGGACTAAGGAAACTGACCAGGAAAGGTGCCTGCCTCACTTTGTTGCGTACTGACAGAGAGGGTCTTGTGGGTGAAGTGGTAACTGATGGCTGCCTCAGCCACAGTGACCATGAAACATTCAAGTTTAAAATCTATGGCGACAGGAGGAAAGCTGCCAGCAAGACCTCAACTCTGGACATGAGGAGAGCAGTCTTCAGGTTGCTCAGGGAACTGCTTAGTAAGGTACCCTGGGAAAAAGCTTTTGAAGTTGCTGGAGGTCCATCAGTACTGGTTGCTTTTTAAGTACCACCACCTAAGAGCACTGGAACAGGCAATTCCAAAGTGTAGGAAGTCAACCAGGGGAGGCAGAAGGCTGGCTTGGCTGAGCACGGATCTCCTTCTAGAAATAAGGTGAAAAAAGAAAGTATATGGCCAGTGGAGGCAAGGTCAGGCAACATGGGAGGAATATAGGGATGCTGTTCACCACTGCAGGGACAGAATTCATATGGCCAAAGCTCAGTTAAAGTTGAAGCTGGCCAGTACTGTGAAGGACAATAAGGAGGTCTTTTTAAAATATGTTAATGGCAAAAGGCAGGCCAGAAATAACATTGGCCTGTTACTTGATAGGCATGGTCATCTCACAAACAGGCACATAAACAAAGCAGAGATGTTTAATGCTTTCTTTGCCTTGGTCTTCAACATCAGCAGTGGGCTCTGGGACCCCTAGAGCCCTGGGCTAGAGAACCATGACTGTGGGAATGATAAACTCCTAATCAACCTTGAACTTGTGTGGGACTTGCTGCTTCTGCTGGATCCCCATAAGCCGATGGGCCCTCATGAGATTCATCCCAGGGTACTTAAAGAGCTTGCTGATGTCATAGTGAGACCACTCTCAATGATTTTTCGATGGTCTCTGGAATCTGGAGACGTCCCTGTTGACTGTAATCTGACAAACATTGTCCCAGTCTTCAAGAGGGCAACAGGAATGATTCTGCCTGTAGCTTACATGGTGCTGTAATGATTGAAAATAATATCCTATAGTCTTCTGAAGACAAAGGTTATTTAAAACTAGTTTAAAACTAGAACACCTAGATGAAAGAATTTTTTATGAAGCTGAGAAAAGTCTGTTAGAATGTGGCAGTTTTCTCTTGTATAGGTAAAGGTTGTTTTTTTTTGCAATAACCTTTTCTGGTTTTAACAGACTTTCCTTCCCTGGAGTTTTAAGTTTTCCAGAACCATCCACTAGTCTATGACTAATAACAGCAGACTTTTAAAAAAGAAAAAGCAACAATGAAATAAGAGGCAGCTGAAATAAGCTTCAAAGAGGTAAGCATTTCTTTTTTACCATTTTTTTTCAGAATACACTGCAAACAAACAAATGAACATAAAAAGCTGACATGCCTTCAAAGTCAGAAGAATTCCCTGTAATAAATACAAACTAGGAGTTTTTAAAAAATTTTGAGGAGTATATCCATGCTTTGACTGCGGGAACTCTTACATATTCAGAGTTTGAAATTTATTATGGATTCTGAACTAGGAAAAAAGTAATGAACAACTTTATCCCATCAGTCTTCAAAAGGAATTTTAGGAGGTTTTAGAATTAACAAAAACCCTTGATAATTGATTCATTCCACAGATGTTGTTCAAGTGTACAGACACAGTGCTTGTAATTATGCAGTAAAAGCAAGCTGGAAATTATTCATTAATATTTCCTTCTCTAACAGTTTTTCAGTTAAGAAATTAAAAGCCTCTTTTCCTTAGCACTGTAAGCTATATATAAGATATATATATAATTCGATAATTTAGATATTTCTATCATAAGATAATTCGAGTGGGAAGGTACCTCAGGAGGTTTCCAGTCTGACCTCTTGCTCCAAGCCGGGGCAGTTCTGAGGTCAGACCAAGTTGCTCAGGGTTTTGTCCAGTTGGATCTTGAAAGTTACCAGGTTTTCACAGCTTCTTAGGACAACGTGCTCCACCACTTGTCTGCTTTCAAAGTGGAGTAGATTTCTCATTCCCTGCCCATCACCTCTCATCTTCCCACCATGTTTTACTGTAAGACCCTGGGTCTGTCTCCTTGCTGACCTATAGTGTTAGGACATACTTAATTTATAAATACATTATAAGAATATTTTTATTTTGGCTCAACCTACTACTAAAACTGTAGATTCTATTCCCTTTAAGCCTTTGAGTTTCTGACTCTCGATATTTGTATCTTGTACAGGTATATAAATAACTTCTTGGAAGCTAAAAATAGTTTTCTGAAACTGTAATTGCAACCATATTAAGTAGCTTTCATTCATAAAACCAATATTTTTTTCTCTAGTTTAGACAAGGGTTTTGTTTTTAACATAGACAATGTTAATTTTTTTAGAAAAAATGACTTGAACTATTTAGCTTCAGATCAAAAGATAAAGTGTGTAAGTAGTGAGTCAATAAGATTTTTAATGTCAAGACTACTTAAATATCAAATGTGGCCAAAACCACATGACTCTAACAGGAAAAAGAATCAGTATATTGTCTTATTGATTTTTCCTTTCTAATCCCAAACTACTTCTTACCTTGTTAGTGAGTTGAAACTGTTTAACACCTGAAACACTTTTCTTTATGGATAAACATGACCTCTTTCTTGTTATTTTCAGAAGTAATGCTAAAAAGAAACAGGAAAGGATCTGCAGGCTTCTACTGTGCCTTGCCTTCAGAAACATGTTCAAGTGTATAACGAATACATACCAGAATTTAAAGGAATGTGTTATCAATAGATAGCTTTTCTTATTGGGTAGACTTACAGCTTAAAAATACATTACCCACAGTCAGTCTCAGTCATATTCAGTTATTCACGTGAACCAAAATATCAAGTACATTTCTATTCTGAAAGGTTGCAAAGAATTCCCAGGCTATACTAGTACAGGGAATGTTGCTGTATTGAACTCCTCCAAAGACAAAAAATAGTAATTGTTTCTTCATAACTTTTCTAACATTAGTAAGTCCTTTTAGAAAGTGAGATGGATCATCCAGTTTAAATATAAGTGTTGTTATGTTGGTGTATGAAAGAAAGCTATTCCACAGTCATTCCCTTTTTAATTCAGGGAGATCATTATTATCCATTTCCATTTCTGTTACTAGATGAGCTTCTGTGAAGGCTCTATGACTGCAGTGAATGTGCTTGGAGAATATCAATATTGGCCTGATCTTAGAAGTTGCTACTGGGAGCAACTAATGTCAGAAATGTTTTACATATATATCCATGTCAGCCATACTGTTTAATAGGCTCTTATTTCATAGCTGTTCAGCTTTTACTTGTATATGTTTTAGTTTTGGAATAATGCACCACATAACACTTTTTTGTTTTGTGAATTACAGCACAAAAACAAGTAACTCGCTAAATACAATGCAGTATCATCTTGGGTAACTGTCTTGTGATTATTAGAGGAGGAAGCATTGTTTGGTTATTTCATACCCATGCACAAATCCAGGCTTAAAATTCTGAGATTAAAGTGCTGGAATTTGTCACACTTAAATAGATACCTATGTCTGAAATAACTATCAGAGACTCCCCTTATGCTCAAGGGAGAGAGGAAATACGCATGTCTTGGGTGAAAGTCACCTGGTCAGCATTACAGATGTCAACATTACAGTGCGAAGGCTGTCATCTTCTTTAAAAGCTCTCCATTTAGGGACGTGTACTGAGATGACGCTCAGATGCAAATGTCTCCGTAGCGAGTATCTACACTTGGCCAGATGAAAACTGAAATGTCTGAAACATCTACAAAGTGCTGCTACATTTTTTCCTTTGAAGAAAAGTTAAAACTCATTTAGCATCACAAAAAAAAAAAAAAAAATCAGCTTTGCCTGCTTTTGTTTGCTTAAACCCAAGCTAAAAGGAAAAAACCCAATATTGCCTAAACTGACTGTTTTTAAAAGAGGATGATGGAGTGCTTGACACATGAGCTTAACTCTCTGAATACTCCATGGTGATACAGTATGTTTTCTTCCTTATACGCTCCAGTGGTAGAAAAAGACCTATCTGACGCAATATTGAGCTGAAAGGGTAAAACAAAGCAAACCAAAACAATAATGTAGTGCCCAGATTTAGAAATGCATGCAATGGCAACAGAAATTAAAGTCCATTCAGATATAACTTTGCCTTTATATAAACTGGTCTTGCATTACCTTTAAGAATTCCTTCATGATCAAACCTGCTGGTAATCACACTGTAAGCCTGCTGTGCTGAACAGGAGATAATATTCAGGTGAACTGCCTGCTGTGTTTTGGAGCATTTTAAAGTGCAGACAGGCTTCAATATTCTGTGCCTGACCTAGTTAAATCCATTAGTATCACTTAGTTTTGTGACACATCATGAACCAAATATGGACAGACATTTCCACTGATGTCACCTGCTTCTAAAGCAGATGAAATTCATAAATAGCTCCACTTAAAGTTTCCTACAAAAACTATATAGATGTGTGTAGCCAAGTGTTTTTAGCTGACCACACTTCAGATATCTGTCAAGATGGGCCAGTTAAATTATGAAAGAGGCAGACTACATCATATTTTATTGATAAAACCATAAAATACTATACATTAAAAAATTAATTTCCTTTAATAAGAATAATCTATTTTATGGAATGACAAGATTACACAAAGTTCTCTGGGAAAATGAAATATCTGTCTGGAAACAAAGAAAATGAAAAAAATCATAAATCAGTAACACACAAGATATTAATGATGAAGGGTGAGAGGAAAAGAGAGAGAGACAGGGAGAAGGTCCAAATGTTTGATCTGGTAAGTGTATAAAAGATTACTCTTTTCTCTTCACTATTTTTAAAAGTATCCATGTATAATTTCTGAAAAGAAGAAGCCAGTTATCTTCACACATGGTAAGGAACATATTAGAGATCCTGTCAAATGTAGCTGCTGGGGGACAGGGCATTTTAAAGGAATTAGATATTGTTTTGAAACTCTTATCAGGTAACTAGGCCATTTGCAGTTGTTAAGGAACTGGACTTACAACTAGGTTAGTGGCATTCTTTTGTGAACCAGTAAAAATAATAGGTGGAAGCTTTTATATGATGATCAGTTCATAAACTGAAACGAAGGCCCTGATGTTTTCCTAACTTTCTACAGGCTTACCTCATTTGTTTATCCAAATAGCACAATATACAATATGCATCAACTACTTGAAAAATATAGAAAACAGGTACTTGAGAGAGACTAAGGTTCACTCCCACAGTTTACTGGTGATGTCACTGGTATTTAAAGTCTTTTGCTTGATATATATGTTCCTTTGTGTGATACTCAATGGTAGTCTATTCAACTGTGTTTGGGCTCTGCTTAGTCATATTTCTTATCCACTTGCATTCTTGACACAAACTGCCTTAGGATTAACAGGTCCTAGCCAGGGAAACAAAAAAAAAAACACAACAACCCCCCCCAAAAAACCAAACCAAACACAAAAACCCCCCACCATCCAACAGTCCTTTGAGAAACTAACCTACCAAACTGAAGATGAGAGAGAAACAGAGATCAGTTGTGATAGAGAGAACTATCAAAAACTATAAATACCTATAAAAATATAAAAAAATATCAAAAGCCGTAGAAAATTATCAACAGAAGAAACTACAAAAGGTATAAAAGTAAGATGGCTCAAACAAAAGGAAATCTGAGCCTTTAGCCTAGTAGTTGGATGATGTAACTGGGAGAAGTTACTATTTATAGCCAATGATAAATGGTAAAAACAAACAAAAAAACAAACAGCTGAATGTCTTTATGCAGGATCTTCCAGTTAAGTTATACTGCCTCTGTTTCTGGGGTTTACTCCAAGGTATTAGTCAATGTTGAAAACAAATAATAATCTCCAAAATTACTCACCTATTTCTGAAAATTCACCTGTGAGTCATTAGTTCTCTCTAGAAGAGATGGGACACATTGCTAACATACACCAGCTGCTGATAAACATAAAAGGTGTTTTAGATAGTGTCTGAAACTTTTTGAACTCTTTTATAGGACTGCTTTTGGCAATATGTTTGCTGCTGTTACTCTCAGCATGTGGTAATAGCTATTTGCCATGTATGGAAGGCTGGTGATGTTCCTTTGTTCAGAACATATGTTTCTTTCCTTCTGGAACAAAGCTTTCTGCGCTTGTGATGGCTTTGTCATGAAACCTGACAGAGCAGACACAGAGTAAGGTGACAGTTGTGATATGAGTTTTCCTTATGAGAGGTTTGGGGATTTTGTTGGTTTGTTTTTCTTTTATTTTTTCCTCCCCTTGAAACCTGGCTGGTATCCTGTGGGATACATTCTTTTCTCCACTCCACTCTCTACCAGTATTATGTTGCTGATAGATTTGTTACTGTACTATATTTCACTATAGGGGTTAAGTAGGCTTATAAAATAACCTGATGTAAGAAAAAACAAAATGTTTTTACACTGGGTCTGATGAATTATTATACCGTTTGGGGTAAAGTATAGAAATTTGATGTGCCTGTTTTCCTGGTTCCATGTCACCTTAAAGGAGTGAGCAGATGATTACTTATTCTTCCTCCCTCTCCCTCAGTTCCAGGATGGACCATTTATAGAGTCTGGTATGGGATGAAAAGAGAAAATGCCTTCTCTTGACATATTTGCAGAGGGGAAGCTTCACAGATGTTAGGAACAGAAAATAGCTGAGACACAGATTTCAAAAGAGGTTAGTTGTTTTGGGAATAAACGTAGAAGATTAATCTCTTCTTCTTTTACCTTTATACGCAAAAAGCCATATGTGATAAGATTTTTAAAATATGCATTTCTTACACACGTAGGAACATGTTACAGAAATTAATATTGCAATATTTACCATGTCACAATATTTTGTATATTGTGTATGCAAAATGTGCATAGACTAATAATCACACTGGAAGATTCACTTTGTATTAATTTTATTGTGCATATTTTCTATTTACTATTCTACTTTTCTAAACTCATATCTGTTTTAACATATTTTTATTGCAAAAGGTAATTTTCACATGAATTACGCCATTGTTGACTCCTGATATACAACTGTAAGAAACAGGCTTCTGTAAAATTATTGATGAGTTCAAAATTTTGAGTAAATAATTATAAAATGTGTTAAAAGAAATCAATATGTGTTCTCTGGCAGAAAAATATATTTTTGCAGCAGGGGAGAAAAATCTGTTAGCCTGGTGAGAGAAGTTGTTGTTAAAGGACAAACTACATCTAACTGTGAAAGAAACGATTGTGGTTTGTTTTTTTTTTTTTTTGTCAGAAAACAGAAACCAGTGTAGAAAGATGATATGAGACGTCTATGAAACAACCCATTTTACATGTCATAAATGCCAACTACTACCTGTCCTTCAAGTACTAGAGACATATAAGTCTTTATTCTCATGGTGTTGGAAAATCTCATTTAGTGCTGGTGGAAAAATAAAAGTCAGGCAGTTTTGAAAACAGCGATGCAGAGCAAAGGAATTTACACAGCGGGCATTACATGAGTTTCAGTAAAAAGTAACTGTTGCATTTGTTCAAGTCGTTCAGCTGAATGAAAAATATCCTGCAGCATAGATGTTAGAAGTAAACCATTTTCCAAGTATTGCTGCAGAACATGGAGGTAAATAAAAAAATCTTTAGCATTGTGCTCAGGTGTTAAGAATATCTGAGCAAATAGGAGCAATACAGATGTTTTCCTTCTATATGATTTTATGACAGGTGACAGCCATTTAAGTTTAACAGATTATAAAAGGAGCTGAGCTTTCTGACATGTAGATTGTCAGCTTGCTGAGTAACAGCAAATTGCCAAGACTGATATTTCCATGTAAAAGAATTAACTTTCTAGCGAGTTTGTGGATTCAAAGTAAACTTTGGTTATCCTATGACAAACAAGTGATTAAGTGTATATTGAAATAAATAAAACTGTTTAACAGTTCAAGGAGGAAGGTAACATAGAAATGAAAAGTGACATTGTAAAGGCTGGTCTAATCAAATCCTGCAGAATTTCAACTAATTTCTGATATTTATTATTACAGGAAACTGCTTGTAACAAGGAGGTCACCTTGCATCAAGAATATATCAAGACATAATAATCCAATTTTTCATGGCCGTTCTGACTCTTATGACAGAGCAGAAATATCATGTGGGCAGAATCTCTCCAGTTTTTTAACCCAACATTTAATGAATACGCTCTGAAAAAGTTCCAAATTATTTAAATATTTATGAAAATTTATACCTAATATGAACAACCAGAGAGACACTTCTTTGCAACAGGCAGTTCAATAATTTCTGAAAGATGAATATGTCAATATCAGCCCATGTGGCTTTCATAGGCACTGGAAAAGGAAGCATGTTATGTTAAAAACTGTGGTCTGTATGCTGGGAGATAATCTGATTCTTATAGAGTTGAAGTAGCAAAAATACGTGTTTTTTTTCAATTGTCTGGGATAAAAAGAAGTGAACAATATTTATAGTAAAGACTTTAACCCATAAGCAATACCTCTGTAGTAACCAAATACAGGCATATTTTTGTTATATTATTAGTAAAAATTAGTAAAAATTGAGTGGATAGACCTATTAGAGTGTATGACTTCTCTGAGGGTAGTCAGGAGCTGAACTATTTATAAAAGCAATGGAATCACATAGACACACTTTTAAGGACTGCTTGGAACTAACACTGTTCATGCAACTTTCCTATTGATGCACCTGATGCCACAGGCAGGGTCTCTGAAGGAATTATGTTGGATTGTGACTACATAAGGTTTAGAAAAAAAGGTAAACAATAAGATTTTTTTTAAAAAAAATAGCAAGTATTTCAAATTTATTCAGCATAGTCAAATCCAAAACTGATTGTCAAGAGTTTTAGAAAACTCACATGGTTAATGGCAGGTAAAGAAAACTGATTAAACTTTTTGCAGTTTTGTTATGGATTAGATGATGTGCATATGGATAAATAACACTCATTATACGTAAGTACTGCTGAATTTCAAGTGATCTAACAAAATTCAAGAAAATGGTCTTGGGATCATGAGTTTTTCTGATAACATTCAATAGTTATTAGGAAGAGACTGTTAGAAAATAGTTGGAAGACAACAGAGGAAAAACAGGAAACATCACTACCAAATAAATCTACATTTTGATTGGTGTTAGGGTCATCACACTTTAAAAAGGGTGTCACAGAATCAGAGAAGAAAGTATGATAAAGGCAATTAATTACTGTCCTATGATGAAAAATCATGTAGGGTGGCACTCTCATTCCTGAACCTTAATACTGAACTTGATAGAATCCTTCTCTGATTCCATGTGGCAATCCTTATGCTTGAAACTACTGAAGACCTGACTGTTTGAAATCAGTTCAAAATTTGTGTCTCATCGTTTATTGGAAGCAGCTAAATTAGGCATATAAGCATAGCTAGAAAAGAATGTAATAGTCATCATTCTAATTAAAAAGCCGCTTAAATAAACCTGCAGAAAATTTTTAAGAAAAGCATTTTACCTTGAAAGAAAATGATATATACAACAGTGCCGTGTTTATAACATGAAAGCTGCAGTTTTAAATGATCTCTTGAAACCATCTGCTCTGTCCATCAAACCTAGACAAAATGAAAATGGTTTGTCGTGCTTTTTTACTTAGATGTCTCGACCACCAATGTACTTTAGGCAGAATAGACCAATAACAGAGGAAGTGTTGCTGAAATATTAAAATTATGTCTTATATGTCCTCCATATATGCATTTCAGGTGAAACTGAATATAACTTCATTTCATGGGTGATTACTTTTTCCTGGCGACTATCTTATAATTCATTAGATATAAGAATGTAGCCTGATTGCTCATGCAACATGCCAACCCAGAAATTATAAAACATTTACTTTTCAGTGATTTAATATTCAAGTTCTTTGACAGGCACTAAAAAACCTAAAAGTAAAGAAGAACGAAGGAAAAAAGAGCTTTAGTTAGACACTGAAAGAAAAATTAAATGGAAAGAGAATCTGAGTGCAAAACAAACAGATGAAACTGCAATTGAAACCTAATCAGTCTCTTTAAAGGTTTCTAGACTGCAATTTTCTAATTTTAGAACTCACGCTTTCAGGGTCCTGAGTGGACCAACAGGCTCTAACTGCCTATAACCATTCTTCTCTGTAAGCCTCTGTACTGTATTTCCAGCTCCACCCTGGGCTTTAGTCACCTGTATTTAAGGTGCTCTGACATGGTTCTGTTGTACAGTCTTGGGTTATGCTTAAGTGAAAACATCTAAGTTGTGAGAAAGGGCTGTGAGAAGGCTTATCTAGGTCTTCCATGTATGTGCCACCAGCTCCATTAACTTGAGGGTGGCATTTGAGCTCAGGCCCTTGTCCTGAGTCCTGGCCTGAGTTATATTTTTGGCACGCTGCCTTCAGCCTTTTACCTTACTGACCCTGACTTTGCTCCCTGGCTTGGCCTTGTATCTTATATATCCTCCATGTATGTATTTCAGGTGCAATTGAAAATACCTTCTTTCATGGGTGATTACTTTTTCCTGGTGGCTGTCTCATAATTCATTAGATATAAGAATGTAACCTGACTTTGACCTTTACTGACCCTGACTTTTCCTCCTTGCTTGGCCTTAGACTCCCAGCTGACCCCTAGTCCCCCATCCATAGTCCAGCCCTGCTCTCCTGGTCAGGTACCATGAGACTATGCCCCTGGGTGAGTCCCTGCACTGCTGGCCTCCCTTTACTCCCATCTCTTGCAGGAAGTTTAATCCTGCTGGTCCCCCTAGCTTTCATCCCAATATGTTCTGATCCAGTTTCTGCTTTTGTTATTGACTAAGCATTGCACTTACTGTAAAAACAAGAGTAAAATCGGAAAGGAAGTTAATTGTTTTTTCTGGTCAGCAATTGTAATTCAGAAATGAGGCTACAATTTTTTGTTTTCAGTGCCTGGATGCTTTACCAAGTGAATATGCTCGCAGTCTGACAGGAAGAAGTGTATATTGTCACTGAGTTAAATAAACAGAATGAAAGACTTGTGACACTTCAAGTAATTTGGCAGCAAAAGGACGTTCCATAAATATTAGCTTCAAGGAAGGGAAGGGAAGGGAAGGGAAGGGAAGGGAAGGGAAGATTGATTCTGCTCCAGGCTGTAGACTTCTAATGTAGGAGTTTAAACCTCTAGATAGAAGATAGGTGTCTTTACTTACTCATCCATCTGTCTATCTATCTATCTATCTATCTATCTATCTATCTATCTATCTATTATAGCACAAGACTGAGTTGCTTAAACGTACATGTTGATTCAAAATATCTTACATTATCAAAGATATCTGTGTGCTCAGCAAAATAATGGCAGATGTGCAGAATACTGGGACCTTTTTGGACCTTCAGCTAGAAGATATTATGGAGTCCCTAGAGCATCACAAATGGTAATGGATGCCTAAGTACAAGCAACTAAATCAAGTCCCAGGTCAATAGAACCAGTGGAATCTAGGGTGTTCATCTCACCCTAAAGCAAACACTTAAGGCTTGACTCAGTTGCTGAAACATAGTCCCTTGGTTCCACTTGCTATACTAAATGATGTTCCTAGGTAACCAGATGGGGAATATGATATATAAACTGTGGAGACCTATGCCCTTCTACAGCAATAACTGGAGTCCAGTCAAGATAGTCTAAGAAACATCAGATCTCACTTTATGATTAGTGTCATGAAACAGAACCAAGAAAACAGGACAGAAAGGCCACAACTCAGAGTAACTCTTTTAAAAGTGTATAAAATGTTGTCTCTGTCTTCTCCCTTCAACACTGTAAATATCATAATTCCTTTAATCACTTAAAACTTCATACAACTATTTAAATTATAGGTTCAGGTTGATTATATAAATGGTACCACTGTAATCAACCTTTATTATTTCTTCATATCCATAAAAGAAAACCCCAGAATTTCACTTCAGTATTTCAGCGGATGAAATGGGTCATTTTTAGTGGTTTTCCAGAATCTCCAACTGAAATAATGTCTGCCTAGTTATCCATAAACACTAGTAGACATGTCCATAGGTTATACATAGAACATTATCAGTGTATATATACTGTACAGCTAACATCTTGGGACAGATTTGCAATGAGTGTTCTGCACTGTCCAGACCACATCAGCATAGAGCTCTTACAGTAATGCTATCTTGACCTAGACATATGTGTACTGCATCATTGGCCTTTACATAAGCAATTTTCATGTCTGGGATTTATAAACAGCCAGAAATTCTAGAAGTTTTATATAATGAGCAAATCAGGACTGCTTACCGTATGTCTAGAAATCTTGGACAAAGGTGCAGCATCATCAAATTTTACCTGTATCTAATTTCTGGACATAAAATTGGATATTCCAAGGAAATTTGAAGTCATTAATCTTGAATTTGAATTTCCTTCAGTCTTTTCCTAGCTGAATCTAGTGTGAGGAAATTTTAAAATCCCAATGCACACAGTAAGGAAGGATATCACTGGGATCCTGATGTCACTAATTACTCTTTTTCCAGTAATAAGTGTTTGGGTTTTTTTCTGAAAGGCCTTTATCTTCCTTTATCCTCCTGCCTCCTCAATAATAATCTCTTATTCTTCAGACACAAATCACTTTCCTCTACTACTTCTGTTTCCTGAATACATTTTCTTTCCAGAAATCACTTGTGTGTATCATCATAGCTATTTTTAAAATACTTTAATCACCCTCCAGATTATTTGTAATATTTCAATTTTGTTGGCAAATATAACATTCTCCCCTTCCCACATCCTTCCCCAGACAGCTACAGGCTGCAATGCTACATAATAAAGCCACCCATGGGTTTCTTTGAAAAATTTACTTGACTCTGTCAGTGTTTGAGTGAAGCTTATATTCAGCAGATGCTGTCCATTTCCTTGGACGTCTCAGGCCATGTGAGACCAAGTAAGCTAAAATTCCCTTTCCTCTTTGTGGTCCATTTGTCACATTAGCATTTGTCCCAGAAGGAATGTTAGAACAAGGCATGACCCTCTCCTCAACAGCGAAGGTAAGTCAGAGGCATTTAGAGCCACATGTGTTCCCAGTTCTCTTATCCTCCTCGCAATGACAAAAAAGAAGTATGACAGTTGTGGTTATAGAATATAGTCTTTCTAAAATAGAATTTCATTTACAGGAATCCCTTTTATTCTACTAGCTGAAACTGAAATCAATACCTTTACTCTGGAGATCCACAAGACCTACCATATTTCAAAGCATATCAAGAAAACTTGTTGCTAATAGAGATTCAAGGCTCGTCTATGCTGTCAGACTCTCTGGTAAACTTATTTGTCTGGGCTGGAGCTTCACTACCATGATGATGAAGTTTCCAGAACAGACTTGGCTTTCCTCCAAATAAGGTAGAGGAGACACAAAGCTGTCTGCATCTGATCACGCAGACCAATCTTCCTTTAGATAGAAAGGGTTTCTTAAAGTTATTTCCTACAGAGCTGGCTCACACTTATGTTAAAAAAAAAAAAAAAAGACAAAAATATTTTTATTTACAATAGTATTTGAAACAGCAAAGAGGTAAAGAATTAAATTTAAAAACAGGACCACATATATGTTTTTTAAATATATATATTGTATAATATATATAAGTGTATATATATAAAACTTTTACATAGTATATCTAGTGTGTGTATATATATGTACTCCTCCTGATCCATATTCAGTAGTCTATGTGATCTTGTAAAAATATGCATTGTTTCTGAGATAGGCTGTATTACACCTATTATCTACGTGCATTTATTAGTCATTTATTTCTTTGCATTGTTATTCCTCTCCAATTTTAGATTTTTTTTCCACATTTTTTGCTACAGAAAAGTCCTGTACTAAGTTTATTTTTATTTGTTCTATCTTTACCCTGTTCAGTATTTCCCCTGTAAATAATTACAGTGATCCAGAATAAGCAAAATTTGCATGTGGTCAAATACAGGTCAATTGAAAGTAACTAGTTATAAGAAAAGAAAAAATTGCTTCTCTTTTTCTCTGATGTCAAAATATTTTTAGTTTTGAAGTTTTCAAAAACTCTTTAGTAGAAAAAAATAGCATACTGTTTTCTTTCCTGAAAACAACTTAAGTTTAATCGATCAACATTTTTCAATGAAAGTATCATGTATGTTCGGGTTTTACTGTAAAATCTGAAACAGAGAAAAACACTTGTCAAATTCTTCCAAGAACGTATTCACACATAACTGCTGTGAAGAATCATATGCCCCTTCTGCCAGAGTGACAGAGCCTCGGGGACAGAGAGTCTTCTGCCACCTTTTGTTGAAGGTGTCCTGCTTCTTAATGGTATGTGATGTCTATATGTAGATATATGGGTAGCTGCATCATGGTCTGCTGAACACCAGCTGAATACCACTGCCACTTATCAATTGGGCAAGTTGATGGAGGGAATTCTTTTAGTACAATTATTGTTGGTAGACAAGGAAATCCTTACAATGATGGCAAACAGCTATTCTCTCTTACCATGACCCTTTAAGGCACAAATCACTCATCGCTATGGTGTTTACTGTCAAGAAGTACAAGATAAAGTTAGTTTGCTGAAAATTAAAAAAAGTTCTTGTGTTCATAGATTTGATCATATCTTACTTGCCTCAGGTGACTACTGAGGTTATTCTGCTGTACCTCAATAATGTGTTTTTCCTTGACAGTATTATGTGACCACCTTGTCTTCCTTGGTTTCTTCCCATTGTTCACTTAAACAATCAGTCACTCTTCAGAGGATTTTAGGTATATTTTACATCAGGGTGGTAGGTTGATCTTGGCTAGCTGCCAGACATCCATCCAGCCACCCTTTCACTCCCCCTCATTCATGGACATGGGGAGAAAATCAGACGGGAAATCTCGTGGGTCAAGATAAAGATCAGGAGATCACTTATCAATTATCATCACAGGCAAACCAGGCTCAACATGGAGAAAAAGATTTTAATTTATTGACAATTAAAATTGTCAATTAAAATCAAGCTGGATGATAAGGCACAAAGATAAAAACCAACAAACCTTCCCCTCTGTTTTTCCCAGGCTCCACTTCAGTCCTTCATTTCCAACTCCTTTACTGCCTTCCACCCTCCCCAAGGATTGCATAGGGGTGGGGGAATGAGGAGCCTGAGGTCAGTTCATAACAACTCCTCTCTGCTGCTCCTTCCTGCTCACACTTTTCCTTTCCAGCACAGATCATTCTATTAGGCTGTAGTCCTTCAGGGTAAACCTGCTCCAGCATAGAGTCCTCCATGGGCTGTAGTGTGGATATCTGCTCCACCAAGGTCCTCTCCAGGAAATACCTGCTTCACCATGCTCTCTACATGGGCTGCAAGGAAATCTCTGCTTGGGTGCCTGGAGCACCTCCTCTCCCTTCTTGTTCTCTGACCCTGGTGCCTGTGGGATTGTTTCTCACACTTTTTCTTTTACTCACTTCTCTCTCACACTGCTGCTCAGCGTTTTTACCCTTTCTTAACTATGTTTTTCACAAAGGCACCACCTGCTTTGCTGATTGAGTTGGCTTTGGCCAGTGGTGGGTCTGTTGCTGAGCTGGTTGGACCCATCTGTGTCCCGCTCCAGGCGGAGTGGCACAGAGGCCACTCCTGCAACATAGTCTCCTGTCCCCAAAACCTTGCCATGTACATCCAATACTGTCAGGAACTTTATTGCATCTGCTGCAGCCAGTTGACCTTCATTTCATGTCCCTTCCTATCTGTAGTGGTCTTCAAACTTCCTCCATCTAGTTTACATCAGCACTAAGCTGCATTAAATGCAAGTCATGTTTTCTTCGTTACAAAGTCAGCTTTTTCTCAGTTTCCTGCTTGCTAACTTAGCTGTACATCTAGGCTTTGGGATCTACCATACCATCTACACAACAGTACCTCCCACTGATTCAATAAATATGTTTGTTCTTTGTGATGGGTTAAAAAATTCATATTTGAAAGAACAAGTTTGGTCCTCATCATGGTCTTTAACTGTTTTTTCATCATGCACCTATTAATATCAAATCTAATCCCAGATGGCAAATATTCGTTATTATTAATTTATTTCCATCACCCCCCAGAGTAGTGGTGTTATTTTAGCCCTTCCATTATATGAGTAACCTACTTTTATCTAAAGCCAAGAAAAGCAAATTCTGATTTTATTTTCTTTTCACTTCCCCCAGAAAATTTTGGTAGACAATTTTAGGAAAAACAATCCTTATTTCATTTTATGGTTTTAGACTAAAACATTTAAAAGCTTTCTCTTTGTAATTGAAATGTAACAATGGCAAAGTTTTTACCCTTTGAGATTCCCAATTTGAGATCTTCCGTGTTGTTCAGGAAAATATGTATGTCCCATTGGTGTATCTAAAACTCTAGTATTAAAGTATTTGGGAACTGGCAGAGCAAACTTTTCACTTTTAGATCCAAATGTATTAATTTGCTTTCTTGATCATGTATTCAGGATTATTTATCTACAGTAATTCTCAAAAATGTTATTTCTTACATATAGAAAAAGATATGACTTTTAAAACTGAAAGACTTGGCTCAGATGTACTTCCTTCTCCAGTCAACATACTCTTTAAAAGTTATTTTGGAAAAACAAGAAAAGAATTCATTAGTGTAGAGTACATATTTTATTTTTAAATTCCAAGCAGATTATGCACAAAAGGAAGCATCTGTTTCACAACACATTACTCCCTGTAGAGAAAAAAATCACAGAAAAACAGCAGTGCTCAGTGATTGCCACTGTATAGTCTTTTTCCCATTAAATGGTTTTTTATATATTTTCATTTAAAACTTCAACTCAGCAGTTGTGTTTTACCTTTCTTTGGATTTATTTGTCTTTTTTACTTCATAGCAGTGCAAATTTCTATGTCAAGTCTAATTCTAGTGATACATCAAAGTATGAATTACCCTATTATCAGATTTTTTTAATCCCAGCTAATGACTGTAATTTCCCAAGGAAGGATAACAGCTTACATTCTTTTTGTTACGTATTATAACAAATGCTAGAGAAGAAATGATAATGCTTCATTAATTTTATGTGACTGATTAGACTGAGCTATATGTTCTTCAGAAAATATGCATCTATGGTTGCAAACTCTTCTGTGTTTTACCATCTCCACAAACTACACAAAATCTGTTGTTCTAAAAGATGTCTTCATAACAGCATCTCTTTTTTTTTCTCTCCAAAAATAATCCTGCTGCATACTGAAGTTTGCTAAATTAAGTGGTACAAAATAGTGTAATAAGAACCTGCAGCTTGCTCAAAATGCTTAAACTATGTATTATTCACTTAAACCTAAATTTCTTCTTAATAGAAAATGATAAGTATAAAATATGTCTAAATTCAAGTATTCTGTACAAAGAAAATGGAAATGAGGTTTGGGAACAAGGAACAGGGACAGGATGTTGTTAGCAGATGATTACTGTAAGATCCCCCTTGGAGGTGACCCCTTTGATCTTGGCACAGAGGCATTCAATAGGGCTTCCACAATAGCCATAGTTGTCTTCTCTACCGTCAAGGTTCTCCTTAACATAGAGCATTACTCGTCCTCCTCTTCTTGCCTGCCTGTCTTTAGTAAACAGCCTATAGCCATCCATCATGATTCTTCAGTCATGTGAGTTGTTCCACCATGTTTTAGTTATTCCTATGTTATCATAATTTTCTGACAAGGCGCAGAGCTCCAGTTCCTCCTGTTTGTTCCCCAAGCTGTATGCATTGGTATGCATACAACTGAGGTGGTTGGTCTTCTGGTTCTCATCTTGAGAGGTAGCTAAGGGACATTTGTTGCTGCTCTGATTGGCCTGGCTTATTCCCCAGCTGGTTGCAATGGTGTGAACATTGCCACTTTGGACCCCACTTCCCATGTCCTTCAGTTTAAGGTCCGCTTCACAAAGTTGGCCAGCCTGCTGCTAAAGATTCTGCCTCTTCTAGTCAGATGGATGCCATCCCTCCCTAACAGGCTATAGTCATCGAAGTACCATTGTTATAAAAGCCATAACCCTCACAATGGCATCAGCTATGAAGTCAGAAGTTGATTTGCATTATACATCTATTTCTGGCTGTATCCTGTACAGTGGAAGAAAAGAAAACTTGGGAACCAAGAGCCTTCTCTTGAATGCCCAGGGCTTTGTAGTCTTCCTTTATTCTGCCCAGGTTCCTGCTTGTGGTGTCATTCGTGCCCACATGAAAGAGTAGCAATGGCTAGTAGTCTGTGCTCCTGACAGGTTGTGTCACCTTCTTAGCAACATCTTGGATCTTAGCTCCTGGAAGGCACCATACCTCTCATGCCTCCCTGTCAGGCTGGCAGATGGGCTCCTTGGTGCCCCTTAACAAAGAGCCACCCACTACAAGCACTCATTGTTTCTCTTTGTGGTATCGATTTTGTGCTGCCGGTACAGTTTCTCCTCTCAGCCCTTGCTCATGGGTGTCTGCTGCTGTTAAAGTTTCATACCTGCTTTGGGTTGCAATCCTGGATAGTGGGGACTGAAGCAGAGACCTCCAAATTTAGGCCACTAAGGTCCAAGGTGCCTCATTCTCTGTGGTGTCTGCCAAAGGATCATGGTTCTGAAACCACTTATCTATCACTGTCTCAGCCCTTCTAATACTGCGCAGCCTTTTAACATTTTCCTGCAATTCAGCCACCTGGCTCAACAGATCATCAACCTGTGCACATCTTTTGCAGGTACTTACATTTTCTCCAGGAGAAGGGTCTGGGCATTTGTTGCAACCTACTGTCTGTACTGAAGTCTCCTTCCTTGCCAGTACTCTCTAGGTGGAAGTGTCAGACATCTCAGGGGCTTTTTCTGGAGAAACACTGGTTTTAACTCTGAGGTGAGTGCCCGCCATCCTGGCAGAGACCTAGAGCATTTCCCTGGGCTGTAGACCTACAAGAAGTGTGCACGGCCCTTCTCATGTGCCCTTCTGTGTGAACAATTTGGAATATTCTGTTTGGAATATCCTTTCAGAGACATGTCAGTTGAGTGGATCAGCTGGTGGTGTAATTGTTTCTCCCTAGGTCAGTCATACCAGCAATGGGGGAGTGAATATGTGGCTCAGCCCAACATAGAGTACAAAAACTACACAACAAACAAAATAACTTTGGAGAGCAATGGGCTTGAGCTGGCTTCAGCTCACATCTTCCTTCTGGTGACTGGAGACACCCAGTGTCATAGAATCATAGAATCATTTAGGTTGGAAAAGGCCTTTAAGATCATCGTCATAACTGGAATCACATTGATATTGTGATTGAACTGTGTATTGCAATTGCTGTATTTTGTTATATGCCACTTACGTTTGTATAGTATATTCAGTATAATCTGTACCACTCTGCTAAATCAGAAATCTTGTGTAACATTTACTATCTCCAAGTAAGTAAATTTGATATTGAACATTATATCCTCCACATGTGCCATGTGTAAAAGACCCTTGTCAGAGAAATTTGGACTCTAATACCCAACTACCTTCTCTCTGTAATCTTTCCTCTTAATTTATGGTGGCTGCTCAAGCTGTTGCTCTTCTAATATCTGTCATTTTTTGTATAATCTAGTGAATCTATTGTTTGGCATGTAGATAAAGAGTAAAATAATAGATGTTTAATTTTCTCATGCAAGCGTCTCACCTGAAAACCATAAATATGTGACACATTCCATATATATAACATTGATTCTTCCCTGCCCTATAAACCAGTATATGCACAAGTCATGAAGTTCAGTTTCTAGTTTATGTTTGACAGAAGCTCCACAATGCTTGATTAGGTGGATAAAAGTTATGTTTGAGAATGGTTTGCCATATGTTTTAGCAGAATATATTATTAGGTATTCTATTTTTTTTGTGTGTATTTGGGACCATTATAGAAAATAAACAGAACTCTGAAATTTCACGTAGTATAGAGTCTCTGGTATGATATATGGTATTATTAATTTACACATTCACAGCAAGTGTGTGTGTGTGTATGTGTGTGTTTATATATGCATGTAACTTTGTCAGGGATAATCCACTGAAATCTTCCATTCCTAATCTGAATATCACCAGCTCAGCTAACACGGTTCATATTGAGTATTTAGAAACTAGTTTTCTCTATGACAGAGCTTCAGTGTAAGAATAAACACAGAACAGACTTGCACTGGACACAAACAAGACAAAATAATTCAACCTGGGAAGGACAGAGTCAAAATACCTTAAAATATAAGTATATATTATTTTACTACATTAACAATTACGCCTACATTTTTAAGTTCCTTTAAGTGGGGACTGGTGAAGCTGCTTTATGATAAGATACCTCATCAGTGTTCAGATAATCCTCTCTAAATCTTAGTAAAGATTTTGTTCAGATAAATGCTTGAGAGGAAAAAACTAAAGAAAAAAAACGCTTGTGTGTACATTCAGTCTTTGCTGCTGTTATATCCATCACAGCAAAACTTGAGTACTATGTTAGAAATGTGTTTTAGTCATGGTACCTTCCTTTCTCTTCTCAGCAGTGCTTCTAGATACTGCAGAGGTGTACTCCAACACCCTTTTAAGGGGCTGGCAGCCTTCTACTGGTTAGCCCTTAAAAAGGGATAGCATAGCATGACAACTCCTCCTTTCCTAAGCCGTTTGATATTATTTCTCTCTGGTCATCTGGAAGCAGACTGACAGCTGGTTAGACAAGGAAAGATCTAAAGCAACTAAAAAATACTGAATAAGAGTAAAATTGCTGAATCAAATATACTTCTGATAATTTTTAGCTGATGTAAAAAGCAATATTATTCTTCCTAAGGTACTCTCTTTCCTTTAAAACAAAGTAACAAAATAATAATATTTTTAAAAAATAAACAAAACTCAGATTTTCACATCACCACTGCTAGAAATATGTCTCAATTATAGAAATAGACATTGTGTGACAGGGAATGACTACAGGGACTGCCAATGAATACATGAATACTGCACTGCCATGGGATCAGAGGGGATGAGTATAATGTTCTCTTCTAAGTATGGCTTCAGTCTGAGTAGTGCCTGATAGCTATAGACACCTCACTATTACCAGCTGTAATGTCTATGATAGACACTTAAAGTACTGCAATATAGTGTAATAGAGACAATAGACTTATTTTGGTTTTAAGCATAAGGCACATTTTGCTTTGATAGTACTGGAATTTCCTTTCACAAATCAATTGAGAAATGGTTCATAGCAAGGAAAGAAAAGCTGGCCAAGCTGTTTTATTTCTTTGCCTATATCTGCTTGAGGCTGCTGTCTTATATCCAGAAATTTAAATTGTGCCTCACCTTTTACTTAAAGCAAGTGCAGCAACAATACATGCTGTGAAAAAACTCAGGTACCTGAACAGGACTGCAACAAATATCCACACTTAGTTTTTTGTGCTGTGTACCGCAGAGGCTGCTTGCTTTGTCCAACATGAATCACCTACAACATTTTAGTGGTTCAGCTGTAATTGGTTTCAGGTTACGGTAGACCTCATTCAACTTTGAGTCAAATACAAACTATATTTGTGAGTACTTGTGCCAAATAGGATTTCTATTGCAGTTCTTTCCCCTTTTAGTGAATAGAGGAAGTAAAAAGTTCTTTTCAGTGTAAGGTTTCTGGCCCTGAGATTTAACCCACCATGAGAGAGAAATATATGCATGAAACTTCTGGGGCAATGCATTGTTTGAGTATTTATCATTTGTTTCTTTTTTGTTGTTGTTTTTCTGATTAAAAATGTTTTGTTAGAAATGAAAAACGTCTTTCTGAACAACTGACAGAATATAACTGAACACAGAGATCTCCTTTTTATGTTTTTTAAGAAAGAATTATCTTCATATGTTTAGCTCCTATTAAAGAGTATTTCAAGAAGAAATCACACAACAAGTTAATAAATATATTGGCATTTTTGCAGTTAAATATTAATTATAGGAACATTTATAGGCTGTAAAAGGAAAAAAAGTAAATGTTGTTGCTATTTAGTTCTAAATTACATAAGCAATACAAAAGCAATTGAACTGCTATTGACTGTAATGTATACTAAAGCATTTTATTGGTGTTTAGCAAGATAATTAGAGCAAGTAAATTAGATATTAACAAAGTTATTAAAAGCCAGTATTTACAGACTGATACCATATTTATTTACTTAAAATTAGTATTATCAGTGTTAATTAAAGGCTTAATTAGCAGAAATAACATATACATGTGGGCCACTGGGCAGAATCACTAGGCTGAGAAAATGAACTGTGATTCTCAATAGAAGACTGTCTTGTCTGGGATTTCTATTATGTGTTATTACATTTTAAGGTTCTAAAACTATGAGAACTGTGAGTCCTAAGTGTCATTTTTGCTAGCAAACCTTTTTAACCCAAAGTAGTCATAGCTACAAATGTCTTAGTTCTAGGCTGTAACAAGCAGAAATCTGGATATCCCTTTGTGTATTATATATACCTGACTGAAGCACAAGTAATTGTGTATATGCAAAAGTTCCAACTGGCTCTAGCTAAGAATATTGACAAATGGGTAAGTGGTGAAAGATCTATTCACCCACCATGACTTTTAACATATTTTTTAAAAAAGAACAAAGTAGAACAAATAAAAATTGTAATTCCCAATATCTGCACCAGTAAGAAGCCATTACAAACTTCAGAATAGCTTTGCATATATAGATTATTTCTAAGCATTACCTTGCTTACTGGTATTTACATGATGTGCCACTAGAAAAAAAACCTTCCACTCAGATTTTGTGAATAGAATCCCTCTCATATTCTACAAACTTCATTTTCTTCTGTCACAACATCTTCTCTTGTCTGCTATTACTACATTTTGCATTGTTCCCTTGTCTGTCTTTGTCTTTACTAATTAATCACTTATGCTGCATTTAGAAAAAAGGGCTTTCTCTTACTCTTTGTTTGAAAAGTCCTTAACAGAAGAAATTTTGCATTGTTAGTATGCTCCAAGGCATGACCCCATTAAACATGATGGGGGTAACAAAGCATTATCTATATAAGACTTCGCATTTTACTCAACTCTTCCATGACTCATGGATGGATGTGTGTCATCCATATGTACTTGCAGCCCAGAAGGCCAATTGTATCCTGGGTTGCATAAAAAGAAGCATGGCCTGCAGGTCAAGAGAGATGATTCTCCCCCTCTACCATGCTTTTATGAGACCCCCCTGGAGTACCATGTCCAGTTCTGGGGTCACTGTCACGGTCCACCGTTGGGTTGCACAATTTGGCAGAAGTTGAGCCCCCTTGCTTTCTAACCATCCTCAGATAATTCTGGGTGGCTGGGGGCGGCTGGGCTTAACTTCTGAGTGATGTTCAGTTGGATGTGTTATCGTGACCAGGTTTGTTGTATTCTCGGGAACAGAATTAAGACTCAAAATGGAGTCAAGTGCCAAGTCACTTTATTTGGCTGCCAGCAAGTACGCAAGAGAAAAGGAGAGAAAGAGGAAAAAAAGGAAAAAGAGAGAGAGAGAGAGTTGTAATAGCTACCACCATGGAACCACGGATCTGTGGCGTCCCATCAGTCCAATGTATCTTCAGTCCGGTGGGGGAATGTTCCCACTGGTCTCCGCTGATTCTGCCTTTTATAGCATTGTCCTGTTGCACAGTCAATGAGCTGGTTTGCATAGTCACACCTCCCACTCGGCAGTGGGGCGCATGCGCAGTATCGTCATTAGAGGGCGCTTGATGGTTCCAGAGGGTTCCAGGGGGTAGAAGCCCCCCTCCCATATGTTGTAAGATGACCCTGGGGCCAGGCGCACGTGCAGAGGACTGGGCCTATGTGCTCCTAGACAACGAGATATAGATATATATATTCCTGCTGGGTAGAACTTCCTCAGTTGCCATCGTGGTGAAGCTTTGGTAGTCAAGCCATTCTGCCGACAATGTTGAGGCAAGTTTCTAGTCCCTTACAGTCACACATACAAGAAAGACATGGACATATTAGAGTGGGTCCAGAGGAGGGCCATAAAAAGGATCAGATGGCTGGAACACCTCTTCAAGGAAGAAAGGCTGGGAGAGATAGAGTTGTTCAGCCTGGAGAAGAGAAGGCTTCCGGGACACCTTACGCACAGAATACCAGGTTGGAAGGGACTTCAGATATCATCTAGTCCAACCTTTCTAGGAAGAGCACAGTCTACACAAGGTGGCCCAGCACCCTGCCCAGCCAAATCTTAAAAGTATCCAATGTGACCAAGTCAACTGCTTCCCTGGGGAGATTATTCCAATGGTTGACTGTCCTTAATGTGAAAATTTTTCTTCTTGTGTCCAATCAGAATCTCCCCAAGAGCAACTTGTCTCTATTCCCCCTTGTCCTCTCCATGGGACTCCGTGTAAAAAGGGAGTCTCCATCTTCTTTGTAGCTACCCCTTAAGTACTGGTACACAGTGATGAGATCCCCTCGAAGCCTCCTTTTCTCAAGTCTGAACAATCCCAGTTCTCCCAGCCTATCCTCGTATGGCAGGCTTCCCAGTCCTCTGATCATCTTGGTGGCCCTTCTCTGGACCCCTTCCAGCCTGTCCACATCCTTTTTGTATAGCGGGGACCAGAACTGCACACAGTACTCCAGGTGTGGCCTGACAAGTGCTGAGTAGAGTGGGATGATGACTTCTTTATCTCTGCTGGTGATGCCCTTTTTGATGTAACCCAGCACCCTGTTGGCCTTCTTGGCCGCAGCAGCACACTGTTCACTCATCTTGAGCTTCCTGCCCACCAGGACCCCCAGGTCCCTTTCTACAGAGCTGCTCTCCAGCCAGGTGGATCCCAGTCTGTGCTGCACTCCTGGATTATGTTTTCCCAGGTGCATGACCTTACACTTGTCCTTGTGGAACTTCATAAGGTTCTTGCTGGCCCACTCCTCCAGCCTATCCAGATCTCCCTGCAGAACAGCTCTGCCTTCTGGAGTGTCTACTTCCCCATTCAACTTGGTGTCATCAGCAAACTTCATCAGGCTACACTTGATGCCATTATCCAGATCACTAATGAAGATGTTGGATAACATTGGGCCCAATATTGATCCCTGTGGGACCCCGCTTGTGACAGGTTGCCAGTTTGAGAAAGAGCTATTTACCACCACCCTTTGGATACGGCCTGTCAGCCAATTCCCCACCCACTGCACAGACCACTTGTCTAGGCCATAACGCATTAATTTCTCTAGGAGGAGGCTGTAGGGGACTGTATCAAAGGCCTTGGAGAACCCAGGTAGACAATGTCCAACACCTGCCCCACATCAACCAGGCAAGTCACTTTGTTATAGAAGGCCACCAAAGCCTTTCAGTATATAAGGAGGGCTTATAAGAAAGAGAGAGGCTTTTTACCAGGGCCTATAGTAATAGGACAAGGGGCAATGGTTTTAAACTGAAAGAGGAAAGATTTAGATTAGATATTAGGAAGAATTTCTTTGCTATGAGGGTGGAGAGACACTGGAACAGGTTGCCCAGAGAAGTTGTCTATGACCCATCTTAGGAAGTGTTCAAAGTCAGGTTGGATGGGGCTTTGAGCAACCTGATCTCATGGAAGATGTCTCAGGCCGTATCATGGGAATTGGACAGACTGGGTGGTTTTTAAGAGTCCCGTCTAAGCCAAACTATTCTACGATTCTGTAATTCAATGATTATGGAAAACTAACATACCTTACATTAATATAAATACATGGATCCATTGCAAATTCTATATCTATTTTTCTTCAAATACAAAACATGTTATAGCTTCAGTAAATTTTAAGATAACCAAGTAAATTACTCAGGCTTTAGCACTTTTTTATTTGAAGAGAAATGGTTTTCTTAAGTCACAAATTTGAGTGAAAGGGTTTTTTCTAGAAGTACATCACATACATACTAGTAAGAAAGCTGATGTTTAGAATTAGCTATATATTCAAAGCTATTTTAAAGGCTGTAGCTGCATTTTACTGGTGTTTCCTCCTCATTCCCTGCTACCAACAGTAGCGGACTTGTGAATATTGAGGCTACCTTTTAGAATGCCAAAGGTGTTCAAGATGCAAAATAATTACTACTTCAATAACGTATATGGTGATATATATGTTCTTCCTTTCCAGTTATTAGATGTTATAAAATATCACTATACAGTTCAGTTTTTCAAGTATTCTAGATTTATTCTCTTTGTTTGAATGAGAAAGCATGCTATAGTAAAATTTGGTCTTTAATCTATTCTTTTCAAAAAATGTCAGTTTGTTAGACCCTAAAAGTGTATGTATTGGTGATTGTGACACATATTTCATTGGGCTCATTTAAATTCACTGCACACTTTTTAATATATACAGAAAAACTCAAGCATATTAATATATGTCCTGAAAATATGCAGTTTTTTCATAGATGACTTGAGGAGCTGATTACTTTTGTAACAGTGAAATCATCTGTGTGTTACAGTTTTGTTCCATCATCTACACAGCTATAAGATTTCCTTCAGGTTGACTTATGGTTATACCTTAGAGCAACTCATTGGTTTTTAAATTAAAGCATGCAGAAGGTTAAGAAGCTGCCTGAGGGGAAGGTTAAGAAGCTGTCTGATGGTTTCTTTCCTTATTTTATTTGTTTGGCATTGGTCCCTGGGCAATTCTTACTCTACATATATGTTAGTGAAGAACCCCATGTATAGAAAAAAAGGTAAAATCTGAGGGGGTTTGTTAATTGTTGAGGATTCAAACATCTCAGACAACTGTAAAACTGCACTGATGCTACTGTTTTTACAGCTTAAATCTTTTTCCTTTGTCATCCACATCATGCTGTGTTTAAATATTTTTCTTTTCTAGAACTTAACAATTAATGAAATGTGTGTTTCCAGAAAATCAGCTTTTACATTCATCAAAAACCTTTGCAATAATTGTCTTTTAAATATGTTTTTTTCAGTGAAACAGATGCCTCGGTCCATCTTTTATTAATTTTGGTTACCTATTGCTACTAGGAAGATTTTCAGTGTGCTGTTCAGGTGCAAGAAGTAAGATTTAAAGGTATGAATGAATTATAAAATAGACTCAGAATATGAACTGCTCTGGTTTTGTCTGTGTGAAGCTAGGTTTCATCATCCTTGGGAGAATCTAAAATGTTAATACCTATTTTGCAATTTCAATGTTTATCAGAAACTATGCTCCAGTCCCTTAATTATATTTTGGCCCTTCACTGGAGTTGCTCCAGTATACCAACATCACAGTACTCCAGGTATGGCTTCACCAGTGTTGAGTGGAGGGGCAAGTTCACCTCCCTTGCCCTGCTGCTGATGCTCTGCCTAGGTGTTGGAACCCAGGATGCTGTTGGCCTTCTTTGCTGCAAGGGCACATTGCTCGTTTATGATCAAGGTTTGGTCCACTGGGACTCCCAGGATGTGCAAGGTTGCTTTCCAGTCAATTGGAAAAGCAATTTCCAGTTCTGACACATGTATTTCGTATTTTTCCTGTTATGGATTTTGCATTTCACTTTGTTGAACATGAGATTCTTGTCACCTATTCTTCCAGCTTCTCCAGGTCCTCTGAATGGTAGCACACTCTCTAGTGTATAAGCCACTTCTCTCAGTTTTGTACTGTCTACAGCTTTCTCAACTCTGGAGGTTTCTAAAGTATCTATAGCTATTTTACTTTTCTGCTTCTTAGGTGGTGAATGTTATCACATTGGTAAGGCCATAAGCATCTTTAAACAATAATGAAAATCAGTAATTTAAAAAAAATAGTTAATACATCAAAAAGACATCAAAAATTCACTCCACACTTTTCCACTGTTACCATTACATAACACAAAACCACTTAACTTCAGATACTTATGGTGTAGACTCCTGTTCAGGAGCTGGTAGTCTAGACACTGTTCATAACCAGTAGAGAGAAGTAAACACAAATTGCTGTTGTGGTTTAACCCCAGCCAGCAACTAAGCACCACACAGCCGCTTGCTCACTCCCCCACAGTGGGATCAGGGAGGGAATCAGAGCAGTAAAAGAGAGAAAACTTGTGGGCTGAGATAAAGACAGTTTAATAGGCAAAGCAAAAGCCACGTGCACAAGCAAAGCAAAAGAAGGAATTGATTCACTACTTACCATGGGCAGGCAGGTGTTCAGCCGTCTCCAGGAAAGCAGGGCTCCATCACGCTTAACAGTTACTTGGAAAGACAAACACTATCACACCGCATGTGCTCCCCTTCTTCCTTCTTCCCCCAGCTTTATATGATGAGCATGACGTCATATGGTATGGAATATCTCGTTGGTCAGTTTGGGTCAGCTGTCCTGCTGTGTCCCCTCCCAGCTTCTTGTGCACCTGCCAGAGTATGGGAAGCTGAAAAAGTGCTTGACTAGTACAGGCATTACTTAGCAACAAGTAAAACATCAGTGCGTTATCAACATTATTCTCATACTAAATCGAAAATTCAGCACTATACCAGGTACTAGGAAGAAAATTAACTCTATCCCAGCTGCAACCAGGATAGTTTTTGCATTGTGAAGGAAATCTTTCAAATATGGCATGTGAATCACAGACAAGAAGTGTCAGTTTCTCTTGCTTTACTGTAAAGGTAGACTGGAATGTCCAGTAGAGTTGCTTACAGTTGAGTGAGATTAACACCCACTCCATTTCTTTCACCTTCAGAACCGTTCATATCCTTTAGTTGTTCATCCCCATTTACATGAAGTGCACTTGTTAGAAGCCCAGTTAAGCAATAAGACATTCAATAGCCCTTTTCAAAGCACAATGGCTAGGATCTTTTGAAAACTAAGTATCTTAAATCCTGTGGTTTTTACTGTGTTTTATGTCCACAAGTTATACAGCTGTTTGCTATGCTATGGAAACCACAGAAGGAGTTCTGGGGATTTGGTTTGACGACAGGTTGAATATGAGTCAACAATGTTCCCTGGCAGCAAAGAGGGTCAACCAAGTCCTGGGGTGCATCAAGAATAGCATAGCTAGCCAGTTGAGGGAGGTGATTATCCCACTCCACACTGCACTGGTGCAGACCCACCGTGAGTACTGTGTGCAGTTTTGGGTGCCTCAGTATAAGAAGGACATCAGGCTATTAGAGTGTGTCCAGAGGAGGGTGACTAGGATGGTGAAAAGTCTTGAGGGCAAGACTTACAAGGGATTCCTGAGGGTACTTGGTTAGCTCAGCTTGCAGAAGAGTCACTGGAACAGGCTCCCCAGACAAGTAGTCACAGCACCAAGCCTGTCAGAGTTCAAGGAGCATCTTAGTCATATGGTTTAATTTTAGGTAGACCTGCAAGGAATGTGGAGTTGGGCTTGATGATCCTTTTTGGTGCCTTCCAACTTGAGATATTCTATGATTCTATTCTATATACACACATACATAAAGGATGTATGCACAAAAGTTAGGCAAAGGATTACTGTGTATGGCCCAAAGAATACCGGGCTTTAATTCCCTGTAGTCTTTGTATGTGCTTTTCCACTATGGGCCTAAATTTATGGAGCGACGCTATTTCAATTGCAGTAAAAAAAAAAAAAAAAAAAAGGTACATAAAATTGTTGTACCACATACTGTGAGGCAAATAAGATAATTACAAATTGCAGTCCCAACCCCAAAGCGTTTATGAATACAGGCTGGGGAAGTTAGTATTTTGTATTCCTATATCCAACAGCTTCAATCTCAAAGTGTCACACATGGTTCACAAGACATTCAGATACCAAACGAACAGTTCCAAATGCAACAGTTCCAAATGCCTGGTTTTCTTAAACCAAGCCTCTGCAAAGCTGCTTCTTCAGTCTAAGATCACAGTAGATTTTTTTCATGGAGTCAAAACCAGTATCAGTTCTTGAAACCTTAATTTAGATCATTGATCAGATTTCATACTACATCTCATTATCACTCTCCCTTCATAAGGTTCATGGAATGGCAAAGCTTTCAGCCTTATGCTGTTATCTTAAATCTCACTTATGAGAACAACAAAAAAAAACCAAACATCGCTTTATTCCCTTTTACATGACAGAACTGGGAAAGTTGGATGTAGCCTATGTAGAACAGGTGAAGAAATTACTATGCGTCTCTCAGAACATTCAACACTTCCTTGTAGTTATTAATTGGGTGAAATTAAATTAAAAATCTCTATGGAGTTTTTCAGTATTTAGGGGATATTTGCAATACAACTGTCTTCATTTGGATGACATTATCCAAACGCCCATTCATTTGGAAGATATTATCCAAACCTACTTTACACTATAGGTATCTCTTGTTACATGCAACTAATTGGTATCTTTTCATAGACTTTTTTTTTTTCTTTTAAAATTTTATTACTTACCATGCCTATGGAGTACCAGAAATGAAGTGTCTCTCCTCTTGATGACAATTAACTGTACAGATGAATCCGCTTCTTAGAACTCAGCTACTACATCTGGTTTTGGGTATGGACCATTGTAGTTCACACTGTCTTTCCTGACAATTTTCAGCACAATTTCAGGAAAGTCCAGAACAAAACAGTACAAAAAAAAACCCAGTTCAAAAATGTACTTCCAAAGAACAGTATTGAATTCAATTATGGGATATGAACTAGAAATAAATAAAGCAGAGATACAACCATGAGTGAACTATCATTCACATTCACACAGAATATATTTGTTAAAATTTCATCCAAGTTGGAGTGTTGAGTACATGAGTTAAGAATGACAGAAATCAGATGCTTTATGCAATTCTCATACCTCTGTATTCTTGACATTAATATCATGATGTTGAATTTAATTACTTGATCAAATAATCTCTTTTCAAGGCTTTTTGTTACTGTTGCATCCATGACTTCATGCTTTATATACTGAATATTACAAACACCGTGCTCCAGGAACAAAAGTTTCTTCCACTGGTACATGCAGCGTTACTGTGACAGTATGCATATGCTTCACAATTTAGTTTCAAAGGTGTTTTGTGAATAAAGAAATATTATTTTCCCCATTTTATAAATGAAGAATTAAGAGAGACTGAGATAATTTTTTTTTCACTAACCTTGGGTCTAATTGTGAAGGTGTTTCAGGTTACTTAGTTGTATACATTGTTCCCATTTCCCATTTCCCTTATTCATTTTACTCCCTAAATTTCCAAATCTGGATTACTTTTTCAAGCTTCTTCTGTATCCTCAGTATTCTCTCCACACCTTCTAATTTTTTTAATTAGTTTTCTCATTGATCAATATATAAAAACAAGTTGTGAGCAGCATGAAATTAATCGTCTGATTTCGGCCCTTAGTGGTTTGATATCTAATCAGAGTCATAATTAATGAAGAGAGACAAACATCACCAGAGGGAGGTTAAGGTTTCTCTTAAACAATTCTGTTAGAACAACAGCATGAATTATGCTCTACAAGTGCCTGAATCTAATGGACCTTAAAGAGAGCCTGGAGGTCTTGCTTATGTTACCCCTAAATATAGTATACAAGCTCTATCTTTACCTGGGATGAATTTCATTACAAACACTGCGCTGTGGGAGTGCAATTTGGACTACTTAGGAGTAGAGTGGACACAGATTAAGACAAAACCATAAATGACTGAAGAAGACAACACCAAAGGTTTCACTTACAGAAAGATGATTCTGGAAATTTTTGGACTTAACGTGTTTTAAAAATCTTCATACCTCTGATTATTTGCTGTTTGCCTACCTATGCATCTATTCTTCCAGGAAGATTACGTAAAATTTCATAGACATTAATCTTGTTCTGCCTACATTCATTTCACATATAGTGGTTACAGTCTCATGAATAGGGTACTATTGATTCCAAGCAAATAAAAATACACTTTTGCCTTATGTTTTATCTTTTTTGGCCATTATTACAGGTCAAATAAATCTTATAGTACTTTGATTAAGAATCAACATTTCAGGAGGAAATTTTCTTTGCTTGTCTTCTAGCATAATGTACTGGAGATAAACCTATTCATTCATACAGTTTAAAAAATAAAAACGCTACTTAGAATGCAGAATCATATATTAGGAAGTTTTACTAACACATTGTTTTCCCATTACATATAATTTACTTTAAAAAAATCCACACAAAAAATAGTGTTATATTTACTGTCATAGTGAAATCATTTTGAAAATATAATTCCATACAGTGCGTGTTACTTTCTCAGCTGTATACATGAATAAATTGCATGAACTCTGAAAATATATATGAGATAAAATATTATCTCCAACTTGTTTTTCTAATTGGATAGGGTAGTAATATTACTAATATATAATTAGTATAATCATATACTATACATTAGATACATAGTATATATAGATATATACACTATAGTAACATAGTATTATATAATAATAAAACAGTAATAAGAATAGATAGCCAGTAACACTGAAATAAGTATGAAGAAACATGATGCTTGCACATATAAAATTTATGCAACCTTGGGGGAAGATACAGATACATTTCCAAGACACAAGATTCAAATGGGTAAAATGGGAAGGACTTGTAGGAATAAACAGGTAATAGACTGGAAATGACAAGAGATTAATATAAACAGCAACCTACTCTTTCTTTATATAAGAAGTCAAATGTAATTCACCATTTAAATAAAGCATGGGCGGGCACAACATGCCTGTAGGAAGAAATTTGTGAAAAAAATGAGGCATTCTGATGTGATGGAAGAATGTCCCTAACTTCTGACAGTAGAAAAAGAAAATGAAGGAAGAGATATACCATTAAATCACATAACCTAGTACTTTCAAAATTAAATGAAAATTTATATTTAAGTTTTATTTTTCAGATTGACTGTAGGATTTCAGATGTGCAAAGTCAATTTATAGAAAGACATAGAAGACCATAATTTCCAGCCTCCATTCTGTAGGAAAATATAGTTTCCAGTTAATTAAGATATTTTGTGTACAGAATAAAATTCCAGAGAAGGAGAATTACTATGCTTTTTACTGTGGCTGCTAAATATAGTATTCTATTTATTTAGTTACACAATTTACTTTCTTAAATGTCATCTTATTTTGATTTCTAGTTCTGATACTAATTTTCCTTAGTTTTCCTCTGAACACTGTAAAGTCAGTCTATTAAAGTAATGGCTGCATGATGATTTTTAAATGACTTCGCACATGTTATCTTTTTCATTTTGTCACAAAATACCTTAGCATTCTAGGTTACTTTTCCATCTTTATTTTTCTGCATTGCATCACAAATTGTAGACTTCAATACATTTGTTTCAATACATAGTTTATAAATTTCAATATGTTAATGCCAAACCTCTGATATTGAGACAATTAATGAATCACAATCTATGTGTAAAGAATTTGTTGACAATTAACTAGATCAGTATTTGCCTACCTAGGTATGTTTTTGTATATATAAAATATATATATGCATATAACATAGACAAAGAGAGTAAATGTTATATTTTAAAACCGATTTGGTACGTGTTTATGTGCAGATACAGTTTCTGGAACAGTTTTCTTTAAATTCTGCCAAGAAATTATTTATTGAGGCATTTATTTAAATTATAAACAGAACATAATTTATTAATGGCAGTTTTTTTGAGGTACAAACAACCATAAAGATGTATGAATTAGGACATATTCAGTTAACTTGATCCCCTATTTAAAATTATGATTCTAACAATGTATTTTCTTCAGTTTTTCTAATCTTGTAAAATTGTCATTATCCCATTTAATAGAGGCTTAGATTGTATTAGTTCAATGAATGTTTCACATGTCATAAAAAATCTCAGTGTTCTCACTGGTATATTAATATACAAATGAGCAACTCAGTATTTACAATTAAAATGTGGAAATAAGCAGTAAAATGACTATGAAATTGTAATATATTATTCTGTGGTAGCTCACATCTGTTTTAAATGAACACACACTCAGTAATGAAAGCAAATATCAAGAGCAAACAAAATAAAACAAAGGAGACAATGAGTTTGGGGAAATAAAACTGATTGCATCTCCAATCAAAGCTACAAAAAGCAAATATAATCACAGAATGGTAGGAGTTGGAAGGGACCTCTGGAGATCATCTTGTCCAACCCCCCTGCTTGAGCAGGGACACCTAGAGCAGGGGGCACAGGAACACGTCCAGGTGGATTTGGAATGTCTCCAGGGAAGGAGACTCCACAACCTCCCTGGGCAGCCTCTTCCACTGCTCTGGCACCCTCACAGGAAAGATTTTTCTCATGTTGAGGTGGAACTTTCTGTATTCCAACTTGAGCCCATTGCCCCTTGTCCTGTCATTGTGCACTATTGAAAAGAGACTAGTCTCATCATCCTGACACCTACTCTTTAGATATTGATAGGTATTAATGAAATCCCCCCTCAGTCTTCTCTTGTCCAGGCTGAACAAACCCAAGTCTCTCAGCCTTTCCTTATAAGAGAGATGTTCCAGTGCCCTGATCATCTTTGTAGCTCTCTGCTGGACTTGCTCAAGGAGTTCCACATCCTTCTTAAACTGGGGAGCCCAGAACTGGACACAGTACTCCAGATGTGTCCTCACTAGGGCAGAGTAGAGGCAGGAAGATAACTTCCCTTGACCTGCTGGACACACTCCTTTTAGTGCACCCCAGGATACCATTGGCCTTCTTGGCCACAAGGACACATTGCTGGCTCAGGGTCACCTTGCTGTCCACCAGCACTCCCATGTCCTTCTCAGCAGAGCCACTTCCCAGTAGTTCAGCCCCCAGCCTGTGCTGGTGCATGGGGTTGTTCCTCCCCAGGTGCAGGACCTTGCACTTGCTCTTGTTGAATCTCATCAGGCTCCCCTCAGCCCAGCTCTCCAGCCTGTCCAGGTCTCGCTGGATGGCAGCACAGCCTTCTGGTGTATCAACCACTCCTACTAGCTTGGAGTAGAAAGCCATGAGAAAGCCATGAGAAAGCCATGAGAAAGCCATGGCTTTCCACTCCAGTTCATGAAACAATTTCTTCTAGCTTGATGGCAGTCTTAATTAGTTCTCTTGTTATTACTTCTCACCTACCACTTCTGTATTCACACTTTTTGCTTATACCTTATTGATCTAGAAGCTAAGCATTTATGTAGGCTCCTCAAATGAATGAAATTATACTACTTTAAAAACACTGTGAAACAAGAGAATCAGGTCTTTTGACATGTACTTAATGTTTTTAGCTCTTTTGAAAGCAAATACTCAAATAATTTTCTTAGTAAATCGCATGAATGAGGAGCTGATTTTATGTGAGAGGAGTGTTCAGATTAAAAAGTAAAACATAAGTTAGGAAAAGGCAGAATTAAGGCATGCTATATAGTCAAATTTCATCAGAGTAACACACTGGGTTTTTTATTCCATCCTGTTCAAATACTACTCTGGAAGCATAATTAGTTTCATAATTTGGGGTGGTTGAGCTTTTGCAAGGAATACAGGCGATCTTCCAGACCCTGCTGCTATAGTGCAGAGTGACTTCAGGAAAATTATATTTCAATTTCTTTATCTGTAAGGTGGACAAGTGTTAGGCCAACCTCCACTGTAAACTGTTATGTGACATGCTCCTGAAAGCCACACAGCTATTGGACAGCTGTTCCTGAGTAAACAGCTAATAATATTTACCTTACTAATGAATTAACCAAACAAATAGAGAAAAACATAAATCTCTATTCAAAATGAAACTGTTAACTTGCGCATTGTAATTTTGATACTAGTGTCTTCTGTTTTCCCATGCTTAGAAGAAATAAGATGGCTGTATTTTATAAATGTAGTGTATTTTGTAAGACTAGATTGCTGTATTTTATTAGACCACCATTGGGAAGTTTAAATTACTGATCTAACTAATTTTTTAATTTGTGATCTAAATGAATGTTTTGTTGTCTTGCTAGACAGGGTGGAGAAAGACTGAAGAGACACAGGCATCTCCTGATGGCTAAAGAATACTACGACTGTATTTCATTATGTAATAAGTAGTCCTACCTGTCTCTGTCATCTGCAGGGGATCCAGTATTTTAAAGCAACATTCTTCTGCAAGACGGTGTTTTCTGGAAGGCAGGGGGGTCCAAGACAGCTGGACAATATTCAAGGACCATTTCCTCTGAGCTCAAGATCAGTGCATCCCCAGGAGGAAGAAGTCAGGCAGAGGAGCCTGGAGACCTGCATGGATGACCAAAGAGCTTCTAGAGAAACTCAGCGCAAGAAGAAGGTCCACAGTATGTGGAAAAAGGGACTGGCCACTTGGGAGGAATATAGGAATGTTGTCAGGGTGTGCAGAGATGCAAGGAGGAAGGCCAAGGACCACTTGGAATTAAATCTGGCAAGGGATGTAAAGGATAGCAAGAAGGGCTTCTTTAAATACATGAGCAGTAAAAGGAAGACTGGCAAGACTGTGGACCCGCTTCTGAACGAGATGGGGGCCCTGGTGATGCAGGATGCAGAGAAGGCAGAATTACTGAATGCCTTCTTTGCTTTGGTCTTTACTGCGAAGGCCAGCTCTCAGGCATCTCAGTCCTGAGAGGAGAGAGAAAAAACATGGGAGAAAGGAGGACTTCCCCTTGGTTGAGAAAGACTGGGTCAGAGATCACCTATGCAAAGTCGGTCCTCAAAAATCCATGGGCCCCGGTGGGTTGCACCCGCGAGTGCTGAGGGAGCTGGCAGATGTTCTTGCTGAGCACATAGGGACACGATGTAGTAGTGGACTTGGCAGTGATAGGTATGCGTTTGGACTCGCTGATCTTAAAGGTCTTTTCTGACCTAAATGATTCTATGATTCTATGTTTATTAGTGATCATCTGTTTGCCCTTCATCTGTTACCATTCTTTCAATGACAAGTAATCTATATCTCTGCTTATTCATATATTACAAATATTACCTGTGCCTCTGACATAACTGGGAGCTTTTAAAACATTTAAAATGTGTTTTTAATTGCCTAAATGAATTATACATCTGCTTTTGATTATGCAAACTGTAGAAAGATGTTGCCTGATTACTGCTAATGTAATGATTTTGCCTTTGTTTCAATTGCTGGCATTAATTTTCTTTTATATTTTCTATGGCAGTTGTGATGAGTGACTAATTGCTGACACCTGGCTCATAAACCATAAGCTAATGGTTGAAAATAACATCGAACTGAAAGTTACCAGTGTCAAAACTTTAAGTAAATAACTGAATTCAAGTGAGTTAAAATTGCATTATTTCACATAAGAATTGCATATAGTGTGGCATTTGTTTTTTACAAACACAGACATAGAATTCTTTTTTTATTATTGGGTTGATAAGTCCCAGCCATTTCAACTCTAGTGTCTTGCTTTCCATCCATTCTTTTGGACTTCCAAGCCTAAGCTTTCCTTCCATCCTCTTGTACTGTCAAGACTAAAACAATTAATCGTTCTGTTGCTGACTTTTGTTAAGTGTTTCTAGAAGTTCTAGCAGGAACGTCTCTTCCAAGATTAGATTTTCCACACGATGACATATAGCAAGTATTCCATGCTACTCGAATGAAAAAAATAGTTACCTCTTCCACAGCTTTTTTCACTCTACCTTCTGTTCCCTCATAACTTCTTAATTGAGTCAGGAAACTTCACAATATTAAAATTAAATCATAGGTTTTTTGAGATTATTATATATTTGTATACTCATCAGCAAGGTTTCTTTTGTCTTTCTTTTCTTTCTTTTTCTTTTTTCTTTCTTTCCTTTTTCCCCATTTCAATTTCCTTTTCATTTTCCTGAGCCTTTCCCTTTCCCTTTTTCTTTTCCTTTTCCTTTTCCTTTCCCTTTCCTGTTCTTTTCCCTTTTTCCTCTCCACGCCATGTTTTTGTTATAAATAGTTCCAGCATAACCTTCCTTAAAATACATGAACAAGTAAAAGGAAAGACGAAGCACATGTAAAATGTTTTTAATGGCAGATATACTGTAGGATATCACATTGTCTTAATCATAATTATCACTACTTTGTTTATTATTTCTGACATATATTGAAGTGGTGGGTAAGGGTGAAATAAAAGGAAGCACATTCTGCTAGAACAACATAAATGCAAAGTGCTAGAGTGCCCTGTAAGAAACTTTACTGTGAAGAAAGCTTGACAACTCCAGAAAGGAGTCTTTAAGTAATTTAGTGAAGATGTCTCATGGCAAAATTAAACTTCTTTGTCTTTACTGTGTTTTCAACATTGGGACAGACTACACAGCAAAAAAAGAAAGATAACTTTAGGTTGGGGGGGAGGGGGGAGAGAGAGAAAAAGAAGGCATTGGTGTGTTACTTCTGACATTTTTTGTCATCACAAGTGATTGATTTCCTTTTTAATCAGGATTTCTTACATTTAGATGTTTTGATTCTGACAGTATTAACAATAGTTATTTAAGTATCTATGAAATGAAGTGCCAGACTGTAACAATTAGTCTGAGTACTTTTATACATCTCTGATTGTCCTGTTTTATTATTTCTTTTGAGTGACAATATTCTAGTAATATAAAAGGTTGCCTCTATATAATAGTTTTTGTCTACACTGAAGCTTAATTAAAGGGAAAATAATTTCTTCTCCCTTTTATTTATGCTTTAAATGCATTGCCACTCCTAGCCTTCAAAAAATGAGCGTACTTTCTAATAGTGTCATGATTCTCTGCTTCAGGAGCTACTGTTTAACCAAACACCAATAAATCAAACTTTAAAATTATTTTCTGCTAAATTTCACTTGAAGTATTAGAGGAAATTACATGAACACAATATCTGCTCCTTATATTTGATTTATTGCTTCATACTCTCTTTCTGCAAGGGAAACCAAAAATTGAGGTCAACACTAAATATTTAAAACTGAACAGCACTATTAGCTTGCAATACTTTTCGGAACTTTTTAAGACTGTGAAGGAAACAAGTGCAAAGGACCTCCCTTTCCCATATTACACAGGGGAGATTTCAAGTCAAATTGTTCTTATTACAGGTATCATATAAGGAATGCATTTGTACTTTATTGAAGGTATTTCAAAAGAAATGAGATTGAGCTCTAGTCAATCCAAAGGGTGAATCATAGTTTATTGTTAACACCTCAGGTTTTTTCTCTCCTACAAAAGATTGTACGCAAATGAACACAAGTAAGAGTTTCCAGTACTCCTGGAGTACATGAATTCTAAGGGACTGGAGCATGTCTCCTGTGAGGAAAGGCTGAGAGCTGGAACAATTCAGCATAGAAAAGAGAAGCCTCAGGGGAGACCTTATCAATGTGTCCAAATACCTGAAGGGGGGTTGCAGAGAAGACAGAGTCAGGCTTTTTTCAGTGGTGCCCAGTGACGGGACCAGAGGCAATGAGAACAAACTGAAACACAGCACATGCCATCTGAACATCAGGAAACACTTTTTTACTGTGAGGATGACTGAACACTGGCACAGGTTGCCCAGAGAGGTTGTGAACATCAGGAAACATCTTTTACTGTGATGGTGACTAAGCACTGGCACAGGTTGTCTGGAGAGGCTGTGGGGTCTCTTTTCTTGTAGATCTTAAAAATCCATCTTTTCTTGCAGATCTTAAAAATCCATCTGCACATGGTTGTGGGCAACTGGCCTTAGGTGGACCTGCTTGATTAGGGAGCTTGACCCAGAAGACATTCAAAGGTCCCTTCCAACCTCAGCCATTCTGTGGTTTTGTGGTTCTGTGCATTCAGTAAAAAATTAATTCATTTTGAAATTGTGCAAATTTCAAGTACCTTAGCTGTAGCTGACTAGACCCAGTTTAGTGAGAAGATGGTAGAGCAGAAAAATACAGAGTACTGTTTGCAAAGAGTTTAACTCATTGTCAGTCAGAAATGTAGAGTCAATATAGAAAAGTAGAATAAAAGATCTGAAGAATATGCAATTTAGGAACTGAGTCTGGCTTTTTCTGTAAATCTGCACTATTTTATGCAGACCTAATGAAATTTCAGGTTCCAGTAGTGGCCCAGCATCTACACAATGCCAGAGTTCAAGTCTTGGGCCTTACTTCTCAAAATTTTTGGGTAATATTTTTTGCAGTTCAAGGTGCCAGGTAAGCAATCTGACATATCGACATAGCTTTTCTTATTCAGAATTTGTTGTTGTTGTTTTTTAAAGGAAGAAAAAGCAGTTTCATAATTCAGTGACCTTTGTCATTCTGGAAAGCAAAAAATGGCCAGATGCTGGTTTTGTCTGCTTTTATTCTGCTATTCTTCCTTTTCACTGCACTGAAATGTGTATCATGTGCAAAAGAGAAAAGAAAAAATCTGTTTGCCTGTTTTTCTCCATAGTATTAAGACATCCAGGGAAGTGGTTGAGTCACCATCCCTGGAGGTATTTAAAAGACATGTAGATGTCATGCTTAGGGACAGGTTTAGTAGTGGACTTGTCTATTGGATTTGCATGACAAGGTTTTGGTAGCAGCTGGTTCTGTGAGAAGCTGCTAGAAGCTTCTCCCATGTCCGACAGAGCCAATGCCAGCCATCTCCAAGGCGGGCTCACCACTGGCCAAGGCCGAGCACATCAGCAACAGTGGTAGTACCTCTGGGATGACATATTTAAGAAGGGGGAAAAATCTGCTGCACAACAGCAGTCAGAAGAGGCAAGTGAGAATATGTGAGAGAAACAGCCCTGAAGACACATGAAAACCATGATGAGGCAGACTGTCCCCCAGCAGCACATGGAGGTTAATGGTGGAGCAAATATCCACCTGCCGCCTGTGGAGGACCCCACACCAGAGCAGGTGGATGCCTGAAGGAGGCTGTGACTCCATGGGAAGCCCATGCTGAAGCAGGCTCCTGGCAGGACCTGTGGACCAATGGAGAGAGGAGCCCACGCTGGAGCAGGTTTGCTGGCAGGACTTGTGACCCCATGGGGAACCCCTGCTGGAGCAGTCTGTTCCTGAAGGACTGCATCCCATGGAAGGGACCCACGCTGAAGTAGTTTGTGAAGAATTTTAGTCCATGGGAAGGGCTCACATTGGAGAAGTTCATGGAGGATGGTCTCTCGAGGGACCCCACGCTGGAGCAGGGGAAGAGTGTGAGGAGTCCTCCCCATGAGGAGGAAGGAGCAGCAGAAACTACATGTGATGAACTGACCGCAACCCCCATTCCCCATCCCCATGTGCCACTTGCGGGGAGGAGGTAGAGAAAATTGGAGTGAAGTCAAGCCTGGGAGCAAGGGAGGGGTGGAGGGAAGGTGTCTTATGATTTGGTTTTATTTCTTATTCCCCTATTCTGATTTGATTGGTAATAAATTAAGCTAATTACCCCAGGTTGAGTCTGTTTTGCTCATGACAGCAGTTAATGAGTGATCTCATCCTGTCCTTATCTTGACCCACAAGCCTTCCATCGTACTTTTCTCTCCTCTGCCCAGCTGATGAGGGGGAGTGATAGAGCAACTTGGTGGCAGCTGGCATCCAGCCAAGGTCAACCCACCACAACTTGGCAGTGCTAGATTAACGTTTGGACTCGATGATCTTAAGGGTCTTTTCCAACCTTAACAATTCTATGATTCTATGAGTCTATCAGAAATACTAAACATGTATTCAGGAAAAGTTAACCATTATTTTTCTTGGACAATCTAAAGACTATTTTATAACTATATATTTCAAATAGTCATATTGAATCATAGAATCATAGAATCGTTAAGGTTGCAAAAGACCCTTAAGATCGAGTCCCACTGCTAACCTATCACTGCCACGTCCATCATGCAAACATGCAGAATTAAAATGAGTGCCTGCTCTGTGCAAGAATAGGTTGCCATGACAATAATAATAATATAACCTCATTACTTATTTACAATTCACACAGCTACAGGATTTGAACAAGGGTAGGTTTCTATAGTAAAAGCAAAAAATATTTCCAGCTATTTTTGTACAAATGTTCTCAGAATACCATCAAAAAAGGGTCCAAGGTCATTCAGATGCTTTTTAGATACTATTGAACAGAAGTTTATGACATGATGTCCTGTCCTTATCTAGGAGAGTCCTTCATCATAAATTCCTCTTTACCCACACATTTCTCTGCTTTAGTTACTCATTTTGCTGAGCACAAATCTGATCTAAAGATCTGATTACAGATCTGAAGAAGCTGTACTTCTATACAGTTAGATTTTTTTCAGAAGTGAAGAATTTTGTGCTATGTTGAAACAGAAGGTTTGGCTTCTGGTAAAGACAAGAAGCAGCACACTGCAGTGAAACACCTGCACTTGGGCCAAGGGGACAACATCCACCTTGGTCACCCCACTCCTCCCAGCAAGGACCACCAGGCACTGATCACTCAGTGTAACCCCCTCTTTGCTTGATAAAGGTCAAATCTTCTCACTCAGCATTCGGAGGCTAAAGATAACACCAGAGAGAAAGAGTAGATGACAGAAAGATAACAATTTTAAAGGTATTTTTAATTAACTTTTATACTATTGGACTGCTATAAATTTTAGCTCCAGATAGAGTCTCACAATATATTCCAGGGCACTATATCCTTATGAAAAAGGAAATGCCTAATTGATATGAAATCTCTGTAAGGGGTTGTTCTTTGGGGTTTCTTTTGCTGTCTATACTGCTTTTCATCTAACTGTACATCCTGGTAAGTAAAAGGTTGTAAAAAAAATATGGAAGCAGTTAAAAAATTGCTAGCTGCTTTGTTCTTTTTTCTGCCGTCGATAAAGTTTGCAGATGTTTTTTGGTTTGTTTTGGTTTTTTTTTTACCTCATTTTCTCTAATCTTATTCCTGGAATTATTAGGTTTATCTGTTTAGTGAATTAGGCCTTATAAGCTTGGACCTTTTGACAAATTACCTTAAATCTGGGTCTTTCATAAGGCAGACTTGAGCAATGACTTCTAATTGGAAACGTCCTTACTCTAGGAGGCCATTGCATTGGATGGTTGTTGCTTATTAATTAATTATGCTGAAGCAATAATTTCAGACTGATGCCTCTGAAGCATGAATTCAGAAACATAGCCTGTGTTTAAAAAATAAACCTTCCGTATCAACCTGTGCTGATACCTGCCATATTTAGTAAGTTGAGTGTTAAAAATTGTGGAGGGAAAAGGGAAAAAGCAACAACTGGTGTTAAGTGAAGAAAACTCATTACTGAAGATTAGCTTAACATAGCTTTTCTGAAGAAGTGAAGTAATTGCAAAGTGCACCATTGTCGTCTTTACTGTGAAACATAGCTCCCTAGAAGTGAAAACATATGTTTGTTTTATTAATAAGTGATGAGGTTATGAAGTAAGATGGTGCAGTGAACAAAGACAGAAAATTCATCCCCTTATAATGTGAATTATTTTATGCAAGTATTTTTTCTGTAACGGCATGTGATTACATATATTTGTATTAAATTACGGTTTTACATATGAGCCAAATTGTTTGCCCTTCTTGATACTGTGAGTGTGGTTGAGTGCGATAAAATCAGTTGTCTACTGATATATACTGTAGTTTTGGCAGTGATACATCTGTGCTGCTGTCTTTGCCTCCTCTTACATACGCAGACACACACAGACACACACACACACACACACCCCCTACACCTCTTGGATTGTATAGGGGCAGTACTCATCTAATCTTGCATAGTAGTTGTATCATTTTAAAAAATATTTGTATTGCCTTTTTTTACAAGCACGAGGAATCCAGCACACAGAATGTGGGCATCTAGCAGCTGGTACAATGCATTCCACTATAGGTCTGGGTTGAGATTTTGATGCCTACCTGCCAGCTGTTCTTAGTTATAATATAGCCATGACTACAGAAAAAGCCCACCTACAGCATAAGACTTCTGAAATGAGGATAAAGAATTAACATCCAATAAAAACGTGCTGATCCCATGCTTGCTTATGTTGGTTATGGGATTATCAACGTGCGCAAGGAATTCAAGAAAGATTTTTTGCTCACAATAATGAGCACCTGTTTGTTTCTTGTGGCCTACTGGAGTGGCGCTTTTCCTCTTAAAGAGGGAATATGTAGTGTTTTGACATTTGAGAGACATGCAGTAGTTTTATAGCTGTGTATTTTCTGTCCTGTGAATGGAGATATGTTAAGAAACTATGAGGAAATGCTGAGTGTTTTCCTTGTGCCTGCTACAAACCTCCCAGTGTCTGGCTGCACAGCAGGTCTGGATTGCTGCTTAACTAGTCAGGCTACACCCTCCAGAAGGGAAGAGAAGTTGACTGGAGCAATGACCTTGTGTGGGTAGTATATATTAACAGAGGTGCTGAATTGTTTTTCTGTGAAAGTCAACGCATCAATGGAGAAATCTATTGGCCCAATATTGCATACGAAATACAGTTTTTCATAAGCATATGCACAAGTGTATCAGTTGATACAAGAAACAGTAGTGTTCATACACTTACTTCTTGAGATAAGGTTCTTCTCTTATTTACAGATATAAGTGGTGGCCATTGATAAGCTGGTGCAGGCTGTGTGGTACAGGAATGTCTTTATATAATTGAGGATGCAGCTGAGAAAAGTGCTCATGGTACTTGAGCTAGTGAAGAATATAGAGTTCAGGGAAATATGAATGTCTTTTATGCAGATACACTGGACGCCTTTACATTTCTGCTTTTCCCTTGACACCCTTTCAAATACCTCTCCCTTTTCTCCTCTTTTGTTTCTTTTTCCTTTCCCTGGCTTTTATTTTCTCCCTGCACTATTTCATGTGTGAGGAATGCCCTCCATTAAGTTATGCAGGATACGATACACTTATAGCAAGGATTTGAAAGAATCTGACTTAACAGGTGAATGTTTCAGATATGCTGTGATGTGCTATGGAATATGTGACATTTTGTGATCTGACTAATCCATCTGTCCTGCTTGCTACGGAAAAAAAAATACTGTATCTGAGGAACAGGTGATGTCTCGTAGGGTTACTCTACTCTGCCCATGCAGAATGATTTTATTTTACCAAGGTTTTAAAGCTTTTAAAGACTTCCTCTTTTTTTCTTTACTTTTTTATTTATTTTTTTCTCAAAAGGAATATTGTTGGTTGTGATCAAAGAACAAGAGTATTAGGAGACTATGGAAACATTACGTCTTATGTTTTGAGGTATGCTAGTTTGTATCTGCACCACAGGACACCCTGAAGTGACAGAGAGCTGAAATTGTGGCTGGAGGTTTGTATATCTACATCAATTCCCAATGACAATGAGAAAATAGGATATTGGCAGGGGCACCATTAATAAATATAGGCACCTACTTTGAGGGGTGCTTGTATCTAGTATATGGATATTTTTATTCAGTTAGATTTTACCAAAAATGCTATCAGATTCTTTGACAAAAATTACCTTGTCATACTGATAACATTAATGCTATTTGGAAATTACAGAGTTAAATGGTCATAATTTCATAATAATGTGCATATATGTGCACTTGTGAGCATACATGCTCACATCAGGGTTTTTTACAAGTTCTTATATATGAGTGCAATTATCAGTGTACCCACTTGAAAATTTTCACAATGTTTTTGCCAGGTAAGGTGGATCTGACCTTTCATAATATTATAATGAAAATTTAAAAAGAAAATTGAAAGATATAAATCCATGCATATCACAAATATATTAGGTATAAAGAAATAAAATAATTTTCAATACTTCATGGATAAGGAAGGAAAAGTATGTTTGCTCTCTGAAAATTTGACAATTAGTGTAAGACTAATATCAATCTCACATCATTTCAGCTGTCCAAAAATTGGTTGCCTCATCACAACAGGTCATTTAGGTTTGTGTCATAATCAATACTGTGAGAAAGACAATTCCAAAATGTTATCGATCAGCAAAACGTGTCTTAGGATAGAAGAAAGTTCCCTTTGGGCACTTTTAATGAAGTGTAAAAGATTTCTATGAAACTCATCTACATGACTTCAGAGACATTAGGTGAATTTTAAATGGGGAATTTCAGATTTTGATTGGGAACTTTTCAGATCCACATATGGGTGGTCTGAGGCAAACTTTATACTGACATCCATTTTTCTGTTCTATTTTGGATCTTACTTTATGTAACGCTGAAGCTGCAAAGTACTGTATTTCCTTAAATTCCCCAAAGTCACTATATTTTTGAGGCATCTAACAATTCCTTAGTTTAAAGTTTTGCTGAAAATTCTCAGTGTGATGCTTAGTCTGAATTCTGTTTTGGGGGTTATTTTTCTGCTTCTTTTAACTTAAGGTGTTTCCTTTGTTGTGATATTCAGAGCAAAATCATAAGATGCATTTTTACATCCTCAGCGTTTTTGCTTCCCTAATACATCTTATGACATATTCAGCCAACACCTCACTATGGCCAAGGGACAAACCTATTAGCCACTTTGGAAAAACTCCAGGGTCCCCTCACAGGTTTCTAGGACCTCATCCAATAAAGCACTTAACCACAGGTTTAACCTGCTGGATTATGTCCATAAAGCACAGAGATTGTCACAATCTATTTAATTTAGCTCTATAAGAAAATTAATTTTCTTCTTAATTTTTGGACAGTCCAAAGAATAGTTATGAAGCAGGAATCCTACAGCCATGAATGAAACATAAACCCTTATTAGAAAGAAAAGATGTGTTAACTATTTTGAAAGTGTTGCAAACCTACTTTGTTATATACTTGGTCATTATTCTTGCAGTGGATGTGCCTTCCCATACTATCATCTCAATACATTCTCCCATTTGAAAAGCTAAATCCTTCTCAGTTTAAAACACTAGAGAGGTTTAACTAATGCTGTGACCCATTTTGAAGCTAGATAAATTCAATTCACAAATAGGACATGCACATTTTTTGAGAGGGTGAGATTAAATGTTAGAGGAAAATTACTTGTGTCACCCGAAACCTTTAAATCAGGTTTTAACATGCTCAGCTTATGTCCAAGATATATATAATGATATGAGTTATTCTTTCTGACCTTAAGTTCAATGAATTTGCATGGGAAAGTACCACAGTCTGTTGAAAAGACGAGGAGAGGGGAGGAGAAGGGAGGAGAGGGGAAAGGGAAAACTCTCCCCTGTGGCCAGGCAGGAAAAGCAGTGATGTAGTCCCCACATAAGCAGCCTCTGCTGGCATTCTCTCCCATGCAACAGGTGACAAAGATGATGTTCACCATGCGTTTTCCATAGCACTATATATTTTTATCAGGATCTGCTCAAATTTCTGTTTATGCTGCTAGTGCTTATTGGAGCATGCTTACTCAGGTCCAAGTGTTTCACGTTGATAGGTTGCTAAGCTTTGTGCAGGTGTATTATCGGCTAATACTTAGTTGGTATTTAAATAACCATTACTTGCCTTGTTATTCAGTAACATATGGTTTACATCTAATATAAACTAATAACTCCAAAAAAAGGGCTAAGAAAAGTGATGGTGGGTTAGAGATGATTCTCATACTGCTTCTACTATAAAAATTCTCCCATGAGAATCAATCATAATGACAGTATGAAGGCTTGGATGGCCGAAAACCAGCAGCCTGACAGAAACAAGGGAAAAATGTTACCACAAAGGCTTTGGAAAAACATTGACATAAATGCTTAGGTCAACAGTTACGGAGCCAAAGAAAAGCAGGTTTACAGAACTGCAAGTGGAAGACATTCAGCATTACAAAGGTTAAGTCATGTAAGGCACTGTGAAACATGATTAATCCAGATTTCTTTCTTTGAATAGATGGAATTTAAGTCATCATAGTGGCAATAGATTTTTCCTAAGATTAATGTCTTAAATATTTCAGGTGAATTGCATCATAAACTTGCTTATTCATTTTCATGAATTCTCAAATTGTTATAGAGTACTGAGATTGTAGATGCCAAAGTTGTAGATATCTCAAGGCGCTATGTGGCTGGCCTGAATCCCACTTTTAAGACAAAATCCAGTAACAAACCCATCAAAAAAGAAGATGGTGAAATGGATTGAAAACTGGCTCAACAGCAGGACCTAGAGGGTGGTGATCAGTAGCACAATGTCTAGTTGAAGGCCAGTAATTAGCAGTGTATCCCAGGGGTCAATAGTTAATGCCATCCTGTTCAATATCTTGATTAATGATCTGGATGATGGAGCAGAGTGTACCCTCAGGAAGTCTGCAGACAGTGCAATCCTGGGAAGACTGGACGATACGCCACAGGTTTGTGCTGCTGGACCTCAAAAGGCTGGAGAAATGGTCTAACAGGAATCCTGTGCAATTCAAAAAGGGAAATATGAAGTCCTGCACTCCCAATGTGAGCTGGGGGACACCCAGCTAGAAAGCAGCTTTGCAGAAAACGTCCTGGTGTACACCAAGTTAAACATGAGCCAGAAATGTGCCCTTGCAGCAAAGAAGGCTAAAGGTATGCTTGGCTGCATTAAGAGAAGTGTTGCCAGCATGTTGAAGGAGATGATCCTTCCCCTCTATTCAGCACTGGTGAAGCCAAACCTGGAGTACCGTGTCCAGGTCTGGGCTCCTACCAGAGAGGTATAGAGATACTGGAGTTCAGTGAAGGGCCACAAAGAACATTAAAGGATTGGAGCATCTCTCACATGAAGGAAGGCTGAGAGACCTGGGATACTTCAGCCTAGAAAAGAGAAGACTCAAGAATTATCTTATCAATATATACAAATATCTGAAGGGAGGATGCAAAGAAGATGGAGCCAGGCTCTTTTTTGGTGGTACCCAGTGACAGGATCAGAGACAATGAGCACAAACTTATGCACAGTGTGTGCCATCTGAACATCAGGAAACACTTCAGGCATCTGGCTGTAGGTGGAGCTGCCTGAGCAGCGCACTTGGACCAGAGGTCCTCCAGAGGTCCCTTCCAATCTCAGCTATTCTGTGATTCCATGTAAAAAGCATGTCGACTGCACAGTGAAAGTAATACTAATGGAACTGAATAATGACAGAATGGAAATGGCTGTAGATCTTGTGCGGTAAAAGGAATCTACATGGAAAGCTTTATAATGAAGCATGAATAATGATTATGAAAATGAAAGAGAAGGGAAAGGATTAAGGAAATGTGTAATATATGTGCCAGTTATAATGCATGTTATCATATAGATGATGGAAAAGCAAAAGGAAAAAATAAAGAAATAATGAAAATTCTTAAGGATCACCATGTCATTAGAAAACTCGAAACAAGTTTATGTGGATTTTTAAAAGTGAAAAAATAAAGGACAGATAGAAGAGTTTGTAATAGATTAAAATTTAAAAGAGGAAACTATTAGATTTGTAATTTTAGAGGTCTCATACACTAAAAAGCAAGGTTGTTTGTGATATAGAAATAGAAAACGCTTGCAAAATGCCATTCCAAGCAACAAACCTGGCAGCTGGAGAAGTTATTAATGTGTCAAGAATCAGAACAAGCTAAAGAAAGCATACCTGTCACTAAAATACTAAGGTTAGACAATCAGGGAGAAATAAAGGCAGAAACTTAAGACATGCGCAGAGAAAAGAGGAGAGAGAAAATAAAACGGAAAAATTATGAAAAAAATTTGACCTTTGTTTCAGTGATTGTAGTTCATTAGGATAGAGCACACCTTCCAGTGAAATCTTACCTGAAAATAATCCAGTTTATACACTTCAAGATCGATCTGCAGAGTAAGCCGGAAAATCAAGAGGTTGTTTCCTGATCCAAACCAAGAAGCTAATAAACAAGCAAGCAAAACCTCAACTTCTTTCTCATAAGTGATGGACTTCATTCTTGCTATGAAGGTAGCAGGCATTCATTGTCCAGTCTCTAAGATCTGTGCCCACTTCAGAAGTTATCACCTTGTGTAGTGTGGCAGTGCTTCAGTTAAGGCTTGGAATTACTCATTTTGGGTTACATAGGATGTCAGAGCATATTTCTCCCATCTACCCTACACACAGACAATGTTCATAGCAAATCACAGTTAATATTGGTAAGTGGGGTACTTAAGATAGTTCTGTGTGGCAGCTCTGTGATCACTGATAGAGTCACCGTAGAAGATGCTGAGCATAAATGTTATCTGTCTAAGGAAAAAAATATGACACAAGAAAGATAATAAAGGCAATGGGAACACAGGTAAAGAACAACAACAATAGGGAGTGAACCAATGATGGGAAGTTTTATTTTTTAAAAGAAAAATTAAAGAAAAAATAAATTTCCACTTGGAATGTGGGCCCTTAGACTTGGAAGAACCATGGGTACTTAATCACAAGCAGAGAGATAAGGAGAATGAGATACCAGTGGTAACAAAGATTAAGAATCTGATATATTACAAATGGTTAAATTCTGTAACCGACTCAATAGTAGAGTGAATTCAACAGTATGATTATACAAATATCAATCTCATTATTTTAAAATCCATTTTAAAATGATCGTAAGGAAAATTCTTATTGACCTAAAACTTACTGTACTATGGAAAGATTTATTTGTAGTTTGTACATTCATGAAAAGGGATTTTTAATATTAATAAAATAATAATTATGGATGCCATGATACAGAACCTCTTTGTGTTTCTTTTTTCAGGGACTTTATTTGAATTTTCAACTTAAGTAGTACTGCAGTATTGAAATGGATTAAGTTTCTGTTCCAGAAACTCTCATGGTAATGTAAAGAAGAAACAATTTTATTTGAGAGGTTCAATGATTTTTCCTGCAAGTAAGGATTTAGCAGCAATGGAGAATCAATATGCAAAGCCTCAGGATGACAGTTTCAGTGTTCAAAGTCGACATGTGGTAATTGACAACTTTCAGGCCATTTAGGACTGCTAAAACTGCTCCTATAGCTGTTTTTTCTATTTATGAGGACAATTGCTTCTATTAAGAAAAGAAACATGATATATTTACCACATGTGTAATTCAGTTACAGTCTATGGAGTGAAATAAAGGCCCAGCCCATGTATTTCTATATGTACCATTGAATCATCAGGACCTCAAAAGAATCACATTGCAGAGTTGTTGTGGTTTAACCCCAGCCAGCAACTAAGCACCACACAGCCGCTTGCTCACTCCCCCACAGTGGGATCAGGGAGGGAATCAGAGGAGTAAAAGGGAGAAAACTTGTGGGTTGAGATAAATAGCTAAATTGAGATTAAGAGCTAAAGCAAAAGCCGTGCATCCAAGCAAAGAAAAAGAAGGAATTAATTCACTACTTCCCATGGGCAGGCAGCTGTTCAGCCGTCTCCAGGAAAGCAGGGCTCCATCACACTTGGGAAGACAAACACTATCACTCCAAACATCTCCCCCTTCCTTCTTCTTCCCCCAGCTATATATGTTGAACATGACATCATATGGTATGGAATAACCCTTTGGTCAGTTGGGGTCAGGCTGTCCCAGCTGTGTCCCCTCTTGACTTCTTGTGCACCCCCAGCCTACTCGTTGGTGGGGTGGGGTGAGAAGCAGAAAAGACCTTGGCTCTGCATAAGCACTGCTTAGCAGTAACTAAAATATCCCTGAGTTATCAACACTGCTTTCATCACATATCCAAAACATAACACCATACTAGCTACTAGGAAGAAAATTAACTCTATCCCAGCCAAAACCAGTACGATAGTGAAGGACTGAATCTGCAGAATTCAAGAGCCAATCCTTATAGCTTCAGCTTTGAAGAAAAGACTGTAGAACTTCTGTGAAGAAGGTAACCACAGCTCAACACGTATGACTTTACCAGCAGGTTACAGGCTAGTACCCCTGCTGGTATTAGAAACTTCAGATTGAATGCAGTATGTTGAAGGTATGCCTAGTTTACCAGGTCCAGGCAAACACATGCATGCACACAAACAAATAAAATGTCCTATCGCAATCAGCTGTATAAACAGCTACTAACTATTGACATACATTGCTTTGAGCATAATATATAGGATTAAATATCTCCTGTAAGATACAAAAGGAAGGGGAACTGCAAAGGTTTTAAACTTCCTGTTAGCACAGTGTAGTGGGTTCAGCACACTTTCGATCATGTAACACTGTTGTGAACCTGCAGAATAAAGTCCATCTAAAGCTGTATATATAATAAACTTTAGTGAAAATTGCATTCAGGGTGTGACGGCATAGCTCTCTGAACTATCACTGTAACTGAATACTGAACATATTTAAGAAGTATATTAAAATATATTGCATAGTATAATATTGATAGAAATACATTTTAAAAACCTATTACAGGTTTTTCAAGTTTTTTCTTGTTTATGTTTTAAAACTGTTGTTCACATTTTCTTTTCATTTTCTTTTTTTCTTCTTAATTCCACATTGCTGTTTCTGGTAAAATGGTAAAACCAGCTATGAGCTTCTGGTAATTTCTAATGGCTTCTTTAGCCACCTGCATAATTCATGATTGGAAAAAGGCCTACAAATTCAGGTTTTTTTTATCCGTTACTGATCGGGGAATATCATGATCCTCATCGTCTGCTGGAGGACAGGAACAGGAATGAGGACAGGACATAACAGGGCACAACATGAGATGACATCGCACAAACCTATTCACCTGGTAAATTGGAGATTAGCTGAGACTTAATGGGTCATTTTGTGCAGCATGAATTGCAAAGGAAGCCCAGAAATTTTGCTACCAATAGCATGGGACTGTGCAGCATTGGCAGGGAGGAGCCAGAGAAGTCATTCCCTTCAGACTCTTCACTACAGATGAAGCTCAGGAGGAGGAATGGTACCATCCAGGCTTTGGGTTGCAGGGGCAGCCTGTTGACTCCTTGGAACTGGGGGCTGTTATTTGACTGCGTGTCATGGCCAAAAGGGTTATCCAATTTGTGTGTAAGAGATCACAGCCAGGGGTTCATAGGATTCCATAATACATAAGGACACAGAGGCTTTATCCTCTAAATTTCTCTACTTTATTACAGATTTACACAAATATCCCCACATCACCACTAGCACATATACTTATGATTAATGAAGTGAGTATATATATATAATGTTATTAAAATTATTACCAGCAACTGGTAATATAGTATCAATCAATAATATGGCAGCAGTCAATAATAGCAGAAATCAATAATATAGCAACAACAAATAACAGCCACAACCAAGTAGGTATATACCATTACAGGTTACTATAAATTTATCATTAGTGAAGAAATTTATCAAAAATATAACAGCAGATATACTTATAATAGATTACTTGTGCAGATATATGTAATACTAGTATCAGGTGAATTACACATATTTCAGAAGGGGCCAAACCATCCCGAAGGGGAAGACAAACCAGTCTCAGAGCAGGACTTATCCATTCCAGAGGTGGAACAACAAACTGAATCGACCCTAGAAGTGGGCCCAGAGGGAGACCAGTAAAATAGACAGAGTCTCACTTCCAAGATGATCCACATCACAGCCTGGAGTCAGCCAGGTGTGCCCAGTGAGGGTCCAAGATCTCATAGAAAGTTTGTGTGGAGAGTTGAGCCTGTTTAGGAAAGAAAAGTATGTGCAGCATGAGAAGTTCTCAGAGAAAGAGTCTACATTTTGGATAAAAACTAAGTCCTTTTTACATCACAGAGTCATAAGAAGGCATAAGACACCAGCACTTTGAACAGCCAATAGATGCTGTTAATTTCTATTTTTCACATGTAACAGCCAAGAGATGATCATGTTTTCAGTTCTTTCAGACCAATTTTATTTTCCCAGACTGTTTCCACTTTTTCAGATAATAAGTTGTCATTACAGTTTCTTGGGTTCATGCTTATCAATGGTATCTCAGGATGTCTCCAGTTTCTAGGCTGTACCCAGCTGTACTTCAAAGACGCCAGCTAGGTTTTTCAAGGATGCTTCTGGTTCCCAGCCCTAGTTCCCAGGCTCATGGCTCCCAGGTTGACAGACAATTTTTTTCTGTTCAGTGATTTTCCCCTTCTAACCAGGCCACTTTTATGGCTACTCGCATCAGTGAGGAAAACTGAATCTGGTAGACTTTAGGTCTCTATGTATTTTCCCTCTATGTGTGTTTTCTCCTGCTTCTGCTTGTAGACCAGAGTATACCCATACATAAGATAGAACAGAGAGTGGTGATCAGGCACAGAGCTCAGTTCAGAGAGACTAGTGTCTTGCTTATACAAAACCAGCACCTTTTATTCTCCTTCACACCATGTTGGTTCCTCCCACATCAACCTTGATTCCTCCCTTTCTCTGCCCTGTTTCCACCCAATAAACATACTGAGAATTTGTATATTTTAACACCTTTACCTGGATCATCTCTTCCTTACATGGTATCACTCGTGGTTACTGAGGCACTGCTGGCCTTTCAAAGGTCTCCAGCGCTTCCCCTCAACTGTCTGTAACTTTTGGCCGTTTTCCACAACTCCTCTTCAACAACCTCTGACATCTATATATCCCTCATGGTGTTACCTGTAACTTTTGTCAGCCTCTTGATCTGTTATATACCATGTTGAGCATTTCTTCATGTCAAGTCAAGCAGTTACTCATGAGATGTTTTTAGCTGAACTTCAGGCCTGCAGGTCTATTCATATGCCTTCACAGCTCAACACTGGTGTTCAAAGTAAGGTGATACAAAACTCACTGTACATAAATAAAGTTTAATAATCCACAATAATCCAGTAATAATCCACAAAATTTGCTGGTTTATATTAAGTGAGTACTGTGTTGAGGACATCCTACCTGACTTTCTGCATGACCTTAGTTCCCAAATTTTGGTTTTCTTTGACAGAAATACTGGAAGGTTTCACAGATAATCTCATGGCAGATTTATTAACAAGTTAAGTGTACTTAGTGGTTCAGAGATCAGTGTTGCGTAAAATCAGTTAACATTTTTTCTCTTTGAGAAGTATAGGAATGGCTGTGTTTGGCTTCAGACCAAGTCTCCATCTAGCTCAATATCCAGTATCTCACAATGATCTTGAGCAGATGCTTACAGAAGACTATTAACAGGAGAGGCATTTATGATTCTTTCCAAATCTCCAGCAGTCTTCAGCTCCTGGAATTTCCTAACCCTGATATGTTGTTTGGTTTTTTTTTTCTCTTTTAATAACCTTCTAAAGTTTACTCTTCCAGGTACTGTTGTTTCTCCCCCTGAACCATTGCTGTGGAAAGCACAATGGATGATATGAGACATGCCAGTTCACATATAACTTGTTTAATTGTCATATGGGAAAAAGTTTGCACTAAAGAAGGGGATGATTCCTAACCACCTTCACTCATCATATACATGCAATGCAGATACTCTTAGACATCACTGCACAAGCGACAATCCCTTGTGGATCCCTGCAAGTGCATCCTCTGACCAGGTATGCATTGAGTACCTGACAGGTGTCATGTGGAACTGTGCATTGTTATTCCTCCTGGGTCCTCCTTGCAGTGGGATAACATCTGTCATCTGATCACAGAGGTCAGAGCCCTTGAGAACGTCCATCAAGATGTGCTGGGGAAGTTTAGGTTGGATATTAGGTAAAGGTTCTTCACCCAGAGGGTGGTGGAGCACTGGAACAGGCTCCCCAGGGAGGCAGTCACAGCTCCAAGCCTGACACTATTCAAGAAGCACTTGGACAACGCCCTCAGAGATACGGTGTAAATTTGGGGTTGTCCTGTGCAGGGCCAGGAGTTGGACTTGATGATCCTTGTGGGTCCCTTCCAACTCAGGGCATTCTGTGATTCTATGATTCTATGACATGCAAGGCCTGGCACCTCTCAGGGCTGGCCTGTCTTGCTGTCAGTCATCCCTTTCATAGTGCATTGGTGCCATACCTTGAACAGGGGTTTATGTGAAAGGTGGGTTTCCCCTTTGGGACTACTTTCTCATACTATTAGTTACATGACCAAATGACAGTTCTTGCCCAGCTGCACACGAGTTGGCACTCTGTTCACAGACTGTCACCCCATCATCCTGTTGCTATTGCAGAAAAATCATGATTTTGCTTCAGTAATTCCCATTCCATCATCACCTTATTGACACGGAAGTCTCAAGTAATGAACTTTATGCCTAACACTTTATGCGTGGTAACTTAGGCACCTGAAGATTGAAAAATCTTCATGGAGGCATCCACATCAATTTTTTGTGTCATCAATGTCCATTTGATACCTTTTTCATGAAGAAACATTTTATTCTTTCCTGTTTTGAACCTTTTGCTGGCCCCTAATTCTAAGCTTCCTTCCCCAAAGCAATCTCATTTCAGTCTGAAGAGTCCTAGTATATTCAGTCATTTCTATAAGGTAGCCACAAGTATTTTTGCTGTTCTTCCTTAAACTTTTAATCCTCTCAGGATATTATTTTTAAGAGAATTAAGTACATTCTTCACAATGTGTGTAAACCATAGATAATACTTCTGTTTAAACTCTGATAAATCTTATTAATTTTTGGATAAATCTTATTTCTATAATGGGTCTGTTAGAAAGAACTGGATCAGTTAAACCTAGAAGTTTTACAGGCACTCAACCAGAACTACCTAATTTACCATCTGCTGTATCTATCCTGTTTCTAATTAGTTTTCATTTATATGGTTAATGGATACAAGAAGGGCTTCAACCATCTGCACCTTTCCCCAGGCAACTATGTTCATCAGATAACAAGTAGTTCCAGGAATCTTTTGATCTTGATCATTTCTTTGTATGAAAACTGACAGAGATATAGGGCAAAATATAGTTGCAATGAGTGAGGACTGAAAGAGAATTACTCCATGTATAGGTTGCATTATTGCCTTAGCTATAATTTTATAATATTTCATTAGTATCTGACAGTGATCATTATCAGAAAAAGGAGACTGGCTTTTGTCTAATTTATTGACAACTATGTTTTTTAATTGATTACAAGAAATGAGGAGCAAAGGAGAATGTATTCGTACTGGATTTGTCTGGGATTGAATTAACTTGCTTTATAGCAACCCATACAGTGCTGTGTTTTGCATTTCTAGCCAAGAAAGCATTGATAACATGCCATTGTTTCAGCTGTTGGTGAACAGTGTTTGCCCAGTGTCAAGGCTTTCTCTCCAGCACTCCCTCACCCCACACATGAGCAGGCTGGGGGTGGGCAAGAGGATGGAGGGGATGCAGTTGGGACAGGTGATTCCAACTGAACAAAGGAATATTCCATACTATATGACATCATCTTCAACACTAAATCCTCAAGGAAAGGAAGAGAAAAAAGAGGGAGGTTTGTAGTTTTGGTGTTCGTCTTTCTAAGCAGCAGTTACCTGTGCTAAGGCCCAGCTTTCCAGGAAGTCACCTGGAAATAGTTGTAAACGTATACCGGGAAAATAAAGGGTCTTTAAAATATGATGTAAGAATTCATATTTAGTATGCAGCTTGAGTGCAGTTGATTACAACACTTGCATGAGTGTAATGATCTGACTTTTCATCAAGCAGGAAAAATGTACTCAATTTTGTATATTAAGACAGTGTGGTGGTCTGAGACTAGGCAGCAGCCAAACACCTACCCTGAGTCTCTCTTGCTCCCCTCTCCCATGGATTTGGGAGAAAATAGAAGGAAGGTGAAAAGACTAGTGGACAGAGGCTTTCAGCATGATCTCCCATTGTATATTTGAGGCCATGCTGAAGACACAGAGACTGGAAGGGTGGACTGCTAGCTAAGTGGAGAACTGACTGGACCATCATGCTGAAAGTCTAGTGATCAACAGTCTGAAGTTCTATTGGTGGCTATTAGTGGCATTTCTAGGCAACTGATACTGAAGCCAATACTATTTCTCATCCTCATTAGCATCTTGGATGACAAGAGGCAACAGACTCTCTTACATCGAATTGGGGAATTGCTGATTCCCTGGAGGACAGGGCTACCATTCAGAGCAATCTTGACCAGGTCATCTCCAAAGGCCCTTTCCAACCTAAATTGTTCTTTAATTCTGTATTTTAGGTGGACTGCACTGAATATGAAATGTCAGAAGCAGTCACTTTGCATATTGAAATGTGATTTTCTTCAACACCAGATTAAATGTTGGACTGCATTTGCCTCCTAAACCTGTTAATTATGGAGTTCCTCAAAGGATAAGTGTTTCACTGATTCCATTCAATGTTTATTTATAGACTTGGCCTCAGAATGGTTCCAACCATTTTGGCACCATAGAGAAGTGTCTAATGTAAATTATTTAGACAACCCAGGCACTGAAGAGAGCCAATACACAGAGCAGGGTTAATTTTTTCAAACGTGGAAGCTTAGAGCTATTTTAGTTGATGGATGGGTTTATATCTGTCTTCAGCCATTATTCCTAAAACATATGTGTCCTGATTGCCAGCCCTCTGTGTGTCTTGAATATGCTACGGGCCTCATATGGCAGCACTCCCCTTAGGTTTATGGAGCTGAATTATACTCAGAAACTAGTCAGTTCTTCTGATGGAAGTACTTTCTCCTTTCTCTTCAGTAATGAATTACAAATGTAAATATTTCATATGTCTAAAATGGGACATTAATCTCCCTTCCAAAATTGGATTTTTAAAAATCTGAAAGTGATAATAATTCTGCCTTGAGGCAGAAGTTATTTGCACTAACTTGAAAACTGATATTTACATTTGACCTTTTTTGTCATTAGTTGTTGTAAGTTGCCAAACATTGATGTTCTGTTGTCTCCAATGGTCAGTGTCTCCAATGGCTGTAGGCTGTAGACAACTGGCTGTAGTGACAACATTAGCAGTAGTGCACACTTTCGTATTCTTATTTATTACTTTAAAACTTTATTACTGTCATTTCCTGGACAGAATGATCAAGACTTCTCAAAAGCTCCTGTTGGTAAAAAATACATCAGCCTTCCTCTTCAATAAAATTAACTAATGTTAATATGTTATACCACGTCTCTTTATCTTTCACAGGTTCATTTTTTCAGCTTTTTTCCTAGGAAAAATCAAGACTTTGAATACAGCAGAATGGTAGGTATACTTTACTTGTAAGATGTACATTGAAGTCTAAAAAGTTCAACCTTTATATATTTTTAGAAGTAGGGGCTTACAGCCTGAGGTAATCAGTGTTTAAGGTATTTCAGATTATGTGTATTAAATGAAGATTCTTCACTGTAAATTGAAGTAGCTTATTTCAATTTTTAAAAATTTTCAAAATAACTTATTTTTAATTTTAAAATTGTGGAAAATATATTCATAATTATTTTCTAGGTTTTTTTAGGAAAAAATTAAAGTTGTGTCAAAATTATTTCTTTACATTTTTCTGCAAAATATATCTGCTAAATGATTTTTACGTCTAAATAATTTTTTTTTCCTTTCCCCAATATATTTTGCTAACACTGAATACAGCAGAATAAACACCTCTTTTGACCAGCTGGTTGTGCTGTGTTTGATGCACCCCAGGACGGGGTTTGCCCTCTTGGCTGCCAGGGCACACTGATGACTCATATTGAGCCTGCTGTTGACCAGCACCCCCAGATCCCTTTCTGCAGGGCTGCTCTCCAGCCACTCCTCTCCCAGTTTATACTTGTGCCTGGTGTTACTTGTCCCAGGTGCAGAATCTAGAATTTGGACTTGCTACATTTTTTCCCATTAATGATTGCCCAATGCTCTAATCTATCTAGATCCCTCTGCAAGACATCTTGTCCTTCGAGAGAGCCAACAGCACCTCATACTCAAATGCATCCAGAGAAGGGCAACAAAGCTGGTGAAAGAGCTATAAGGAATGTCCTCTGAGGAACAGCTGAGGGTGTTGGGTTTGTCTAGTTTGGAGAAAAGGAGCCTGAGGGGCAATCTCATTGTTCTCTACAGCTTTCTGAGGAAGGGAGTTGGAGAGGGAGGTGCTGATCTCTTCTTCCTGTTATGCAGTGACAGGACATGTGGAAATGGTTCAAAGCTGCACCAGGGGAGGTTTAGACTGGACATTAGGAAGCATTTCTTTACTGAGAGGGTGATCAAACACTGAAACAGGCTTGCTAGAGAGGTAGTTGATGCCCCAAGCCTGTCAGTGTTGAAGAGGCATTAGGATAATGCCCTTAATAACCTGCTTTAACATTTGTTCAGCCCTGAACTGGTCAGGCAGGCAGACTAGATGATCATTGTAGGTCCCTTCCAACTGAAATGTTCTGTTCTGTTCTGTTCTGTTCTGCTCTGTTCTGTTCTCTTCTGTTCTGTTCTAACAGGAAAAAAATACTATTATTCGTCAAAGAGAGGACTTAAGAAGCTATTCTCTTAGCTCAAGAAAATCGATGAAGTAGGGTCAGAAATAAATTCTCCATGTACCTGAAGTAGCTAGTTCTACTTCTCCCAGTGAAAAACCAGAAAATTTTTCTTTGCTATGGAACATTATCTACAGCCTTATTAATAGTAGTTTAAAAAACCCCAAACCAACAAACTTTCTTTTTCTTCTTCAGTTTGAGCAACACCTTACTTAGTTCAAAAGAAATTTGCAGACTCCTTACTGGCAGAACAAGACTTATTAAATGCTGGAGAAGAAAAATACAGGTTAATAAATGAAAAGGTGGATGTATTAATGTTTGCTTCATCTTTCCATTCCCAGTAATTTTACTTTTCTCAAATCAGTTACCTTTTGTTCTTTTTTGTCCTTGTTTTTTTTTTTAAAATACTAGATTATTTGTACTTGCATAATCTTACACTTATGACGTAAAAGTTTGAGTTTACTTCACAATAGCTGTTATGATTCCAACTGTAGTGAATGAAATTAGAAACTTCAAAACGCTTTTCTAATGCCCTGGGTTTTTTTTCATTTCCCCAATAGTTCATTTGAGGAAAATTATAGTATTCACAGCATACTGATCACCAGAAGTCATACTAATTTTGCTGAATACTCAAAACAAGCATGCCATACCAGATTTCATGTATTCCAAACTCCGCTTTTTTCAGAACTTAAATACTTCTCAGGCATATTCTTTAAAGATGTTTTAAAATGTCTGATAGCTGAAGGTAAGCCGAAAGTATACAGGAGACATTTATTCTTTCTCCAAGAGTATTTGTCAACTACACACTATAAAAAAGTAGGCAATTTTACCTGACATTTCGACTAACAGTGAACTTTGCAGAGTTTTGTAAAAGCTAGCAGAGAATACTTCTAAAAAATATGTGTAGTGAAAAGAGTTTTATGGGGAAGACTGGGTAGAAAGATTTTACTAGTAATTGCAGTACATCGGAGATGTGATATACAGTGAAAGATATCACTGCCAAATAATTGTACTTTCTACCTGTTTTAAGCAACAGCTGAATAGTGGTCTGACTTTCCATTTATTTATCAATACATTGTAAGATCATTTCAGAATCAGTCAGGTTTTCTTTAAAAGCATATGCTTTGAGATCCAGTATTCTAATCACTGACTGACGAGTTCTGTGGGATGTGGCATTAGAGTCTTTACTATCAAGAACTCTTCTTTGTTCATTTCTACAAGACACATATAATCACAGTACAGAATTTTTCCTTGATACAAACAGGTCATAGTGTTCATCTTAGAACTCAGACAGCCTGGAGCTGGGATCAGGTTCAAATTCAGACACTTAAACCAGGTTGTCCATAAGGTAGATTAGAAATGAAAATTAGGTGTTTTATTAGTTAAACTCATATTACAGTCAATTTATTACAGTGTCATCAATAGAGTTCAATTAGCACTTCAGATGACAAAAAAAAAAAGGTTTTTACTTGGTTATGTAATTTTTTAATAGATGAGCAGTTCTTTACATTCTGTGTGTGGTTCATTTAATATCCCTTCTGGCCATCAGCTACCACTCTAGTAGTGCCTACATTCTCCAATGGATCAGAGGTCTTACCTGCTAAACTCATATGCATGTCTTGGATATATCAGAAAATGACAGATTCCTATGCCAATCCCTAGGTCTCCACTTAACCCTAAATCATCAAAGGAAAAGGAAAAGCAAAACCAAAACAAAACTGCGCAAAACCAAAAGCATCAAGACTGTAGCGCTTCAGCTGTATCTAGAGCTGAATTCAACCTCCATACATTCTTCTGTGCAGTCACCATTCTAGTTCATTGAAAACAATTTACTTGAATTTAGGCCTAGGTTCAAAGTATTATAGGCATTAAAGTTGAGGTGAATTCCACTGATCTTTAGATATCCTGAATACAGAAATCTACATTTGAAACTAATTGTTTGAAGTCCCTTTATACTCAGGGTAGAATAGGAATAAATCTCATAACCTCAAGAAAATATGTAAAAAAGATCTGTTTTCTTTCTCAACATGGATTATGAACAGAGTTTAGCAAATTGGTTTGAACGTAGTTTTGTATATGTATTAGGTGAGGTTAATACCATCTGCAAAATCTTTACAGATTTGAGGGTTTATATTTAGGCCTTTGAATTAAAACGTTTTTTATGAGCGATGATGAAGGTCACTATGCTCACATCATTGTGAGCCATACAGTTCCTAATTTTTAAAAACATCAACTAAAAGAGAAACATAGCAGTTTCTAGGCACTGCTTAAGCATCTAGACCTTCTGGAAACTTCATCTAGGATTATTGGGAGACTCCTGAAAATTGTTTGAGGAACATCACTCTGCCCATTACTGCAACTCAGTGAGGATAGCTACCAGAGGCTTCCAGCAAGCTCTAGCAGCTTCTGACAAGCTCTGTTTCAGATCAAACAGTTCTTTGAGCTTTTGTTCCACCTGAACAGAGAAGAGCCAAGCACCCTTTCAGCAGGTGCTACAGAGGGGCCTGTGTGACTGGCAGCCTACAAGACAGTTAAGACAGTGCAGGCAACAGAAGCAGTATTTTTCACAGAAGATTGCCTGGGGCCTCTTGCCGAGGTTGGAGAAGTAGGGTTCTTGCCTGCAGATGTGTGCTAGTGGAGAATCTGTGTTGCTAAGTAGCTGCTAGAGGAGGTCAATGGATTGCACAACAAAAATATTGTGGAGGAGGTTGTCTGGATCTTCTTTATGATGTTGCAGCTAGAAAAGCCTGAAGGCTTCTCTGTGTTGAAGAAGGTACAGGTAGTATCTGTGTTCACTGAGTAGGGAAATGGAGACTCCCATACTGCAAAGGCTGAAAGCGTGTGACTTCTGGCACAAAGAAGAAGGTTCCTACTCCCCTTAGAGTAATTCTTGTAGCAGAATATGTACAAGTGTATATCTGAACCTTCAGAGAGGTCAGTGTCCTCGTAGAAGATGAGGGTCTGGAAGATGTGTTCAAGGATGTACCTAAGCAGATTGAATCTGAACTATGCAGCAGCACCAAGAGGAAGTGCTGAGTCGCAGCAGAGAATGGAGGCCACCATCTGCTGACCTGACCTGTTGTCTGTAAAGGTTTGCTGCTCAGATCTGGGATGATGTGGACAGACTGCTAAAGCTTTATCAGGCCTTTAGACTATGTCCCTGATGCTTTTCTACATAAACATTAACCTTACTGCCAGAGGAGACCTGGTGAATAGCAAATGTGATCATGAGGCTCTGGGGTTGAGGATCAAGGGCATGGGGACTCAGGTGGTTTTCTTCTCAGACCTGCATGTGGACAGGAAGGGCCTGAGGAGGAGTAAGGAGGAGTGGAGAGTTTCTGCAGTTCAACAACTAGCTGCACACATTGTGGTGATAACATAGATTTGGTTTTTATGACCAAGACACCCTCGATTGATGATCAGGGAAGAACAGCTAAGAAGAGGTAGGATTCAGCTGACCAAGTAGGAAAAACACCACTTCTGCTTATGGGCTGGCTAACATGTTGAGAACAGCTTTAAACTAGGAGTGATGGGACTGGGACATGGTGAATTACTATCAAGTAAGAAAGGGGTATACCACCTTGGAAAGCAAAGGGTGCAGGGTGGACCTGGAGACATTTTAATCAACAAAACAGGGTTGAAGGAGCCCCTGTTCAAGGATATACACACAAATAAAGAGAGCTGAGATGGCAGCATTATGGGAAAAGTTATCCCATTTATTCTGTGAAATCAGTATGACCTCTCTGAACTGCTTGTACACTAAAGCATGAAGCATGAGGAACAAATAGGAGGAATCTGAAGTCTGCTTTCAGAGCTAAAATCTCGTTGGGGTCATAGAAATAAGCCAGCAGTGTGGTCTTGCAATCAAAATGGCCAGTGGTATCCAGAGCTGCATTATGAAAAATGTGACTAGCAGACTGAGGGAGGCAATTATTCTCCTCTGCTTAGCACTAGTGAGACCACATCTGGAGTCTGTGTCCAGTTCTTGGCTCACCAGTACAGAAGAAACATGAATAAAATTGAGTGAGCCCAGTAAGGAAAATTAAAATAATAAAGGGACTAGGTCATGTGACACAAGGAGAGGCTGAGAGCTGCAGTTGCTCATCCTGGAGATGACAAAGCTTGTGGGGGATCTAGTCAATGTGTATAAATGCCTGAGGTGGGAAAGGGCCATAAGGAAGATGGAGCCGAACTCTTCTCAGTGGTGTCCACTGACAAGATGAGGGGTACAAACTGAAATACTGGAAAAAAACCCACCTAAATGTAAGAGCTCTTTTACAGTGAGGATGGTCAAACACTGGACTAGATTTTGCAGAGAGGTTATGGAGCGTCCGTCCATGGAGACATTCAAAACATGATTGGACATGGTTGCCCACAACCTGTCCTAGCTGGCCCTACTCTGAACAAGGGGATTGGATTAGATAAATCCCAGAGGTCCTCATCACCCTTAACTATTATGTAATTTTATATATTTTTTCTTCTATTGTCCCATTCTGCTCCCACTCAGATTACATCTACACCTTTCTTTCTACTCTTTTAAAAAATTTATTCTATTTCTATGTTGAAAATGGACAAGATTATAAGCCTTACAAGCTAGAAAAATAAGTATGGTCAAATCTAACTAAGTAGACTGTTGTGTTGTGTAACAAGCAGTGTGTTCGTGTTTGGATTTCTAGGGTGTTCTTAGCCACTTATTGTTTTGTCAATAGTTTACTGTGTTCTTATATCACTTAGTCAATCATATCTCTTCTCCCTCAATTTTTATAACAATTTGGGTATAACACAAAAGGTGAGCATAAACACTTTTTTCTTTTTCCAGACACTTTACTGACTGAAAGACGTTATATCTGATCTGATTTGTCCCGTATTCTGTACTAGAGATAGTTAACATCTGTAACAAGTAAGTTTGTGTCCAGAGACTTAATATAGCTTCAGTAACCCAGTTTTGAACTGCAACACAGCAACAAAGAAACTTTCAAAATAACCAGTAATTTGCCTCCCACAGCTGCTGGCACAGCCAGTGGAGAGGAGAGGTTGTGCTTCCTTTGTTTTCTTGGACTTTGCCAATTTCTGTCTAAGCCTTGTTTGTTTTGTGATAACACAAAATGAGACCCAAATGTAGCATATATCAACCAGTAACACAAGAACAAGTAATCCCCACCAAAACCAAACAAAAAATCCTCATCTATTAACCTTCTGTCCTATGACATTTCTCATTTCATCTTGTAATTACACTGAAGTGCACTTTTAGCTATCATTGCTTAATTACAGAATAAGCATTAATTTTCCAGGTAGAATCAAATACTTAATTGCATCATTCATTTATTTTTGTTAAAGAACTTTCTCAAGTTGCTACATCATAGAACTTATGTCTGTAACATGATATAGGATACAACTCATACCTTTTTTTTTTCTTTGCTTAACTCTTGCTTTTATGAGAAATCAGGAATCGTATATGAATATATCTACCCACGCTCTCCAATCACATACTCTGTTCAGAGTTTGGTAAAGAACTCATATACCTAGTTATTAAATTTCTGAGCATAATGTGAATGCACATATTAATGAACACTAGGTTTCCTTAAGAATGAGCAATGCCTTTGTTGTGGAGAATTCTTCAACAAGAGTCTGCAAAGTCTCACCATCACCTGCAAGTCTCATCACCAGTTATTCAGAAGAAGAACAGTTATGGGAGACCAGGCTTCACTAAGTTTCTGTGTACATAATACCATGTGCTGCTAACTATAGACATAATTTTGTTAACTTCCCTTTAACAAAACTCTGATTTGTTTTTACCTTCCTGCAAAGCTGATGTTAATTTCTGAATACTTGTATTCATTGAAATAGTCTCTTATTTTATTGGTCATTTTCAGTCTAAAATTTAACACCTATCCTAAATAATTGTTTTAACTTTGTCATTTTCCCAACTCTACAGAAACCTCTGCAGGCTTCCTATAGTCAATACTGCATTTTTAACAGAGTACTTAGCGCTCTTTCCAAATAACTGTATTTTCACTTTACAACCTAGCTCTCAAAAACTAGTCTTCAGAAAAAAACTAGCTGTAGTAATTGCCATTTTTCTCTGGGTACCCAGAAGTACTTTGATTACCAAAGTAGCAAAAGTATCCCAGGTAATAATATTCTTGCTACTAAAAGTAGTAGACAGCAATGTCTTGTGCATTTCTGTTACCAAGCTTGTCAGTCTAATGTCCACCCTAAAATCTGAAACTGTTTCATTTTGTTTTCATAGACCTGAGTTTAAGTCTTCCAGACATGAAATGAGTGACAGGCACCTGCTAAATATAACAAACTTTATCTACTTTTAGTAAGTTTTTGGCAAGGACTGGGAGGCAAATCTCTTCCCACCTTGCCCTTCTGTCAGACATTTAAAAGAAAAAAAGCATAATCTAATTTGTCATGTTTTTCATAGCAGATTTATTTATATACATTAGGCTCTCACCTCCATGAAACTTTTATCATCCTTATAGTGTTGTAATATTATAGCTCTGTGTGGAATTATTTCAACATTTGGCCAATATATTTTTAGCAATAAAGATGTATATTTCATCATTATGAATACTACTTTAAGTGCAGGATGTAAGCTGTTCATCCTCACTGCTATAGCCCATTTAATCATATTGCAACTATTGCTTTAAGTTTTCTTTTCTTACAGTCTTTGAAAAGATTGTGTTATCAGTGTGAAGACTGAATAAAGTACAAGTCTGTTTTCTTAAGGAAACTCAGCTTTTTCCAAGCTAAGGATGGAACTTGGCTGCCTAAGAATAAACATCTAGTGTGCTTTGATATGCCCTAGGGTGTGCTACTTAGACACATATTGCTTTTCTAGATGAATACAGGTCTCTGTAGGCCCTTCATTATACCTTCTGGCTTGTGTAGCTGTCTCTTATACCTTAGAGCATCTTGAACGAAGCAGATGCCAATGTTCGTGAAACTCAGCTATAGCTCAAGGTTCACACTGTTTGACAGGTACACTGGATATATTTGTATATACCACTCAGACTTAGTAACTGTATTAGTAAGAAACTGGAGGAATAAATAGATAGCATGCCATTTGTTATTGGCCCACACTGAAAGAACAGATATTAAGAGAACCAAAAATAAAGGGCTTCACATTTCAAGGATTTTAAATCCCAGTAGGTTACATGGCTTAAACAGATTTGTGGTATGTTCAGTTTTAACTCTCTAACTCTAAAGGAAACACCGCAAAATTCCTTTGCTTTTATTATGCATAGCAACTTATTTGTCTTTGAATGGAATAAAAACAAATCCTGAAGTTCCCATGGTAAATTTCTGAAGCAATTTCAGTTGGGGAATTTGTTTTTGAAGAAATATTTTGTGGGACGTTCTCTCCCAAGAAGTCTGGGATAAATCCGGTTAGTCCTTTCCTACACGAAGAATATCTGGAATTGAAGAAGAAAAAGAACATGAAGTCCCTACCGAAGTAAGAAATCAAGAATGTAAGGAACAGAAGAACTGTGTGCTAATTTTTTTAGTCTTTAAGGTTATTTAACAGTCTGTGAATATGTGTGAACTGAACGAAGAAATGTATGGTTAACTGAGGCAAAATAATATAGCTGTTGTGACACACCAAAACACAGTGTTCTGAAATTCTATTCTTAAGTAATTGAGGCATATAGTTTTATTAGAAGAATATTATTTGATCTTCAAATATGTTTTGAATTAGCATGCAGGTATTAGAAACACAGAATAGGTGTTCTATGCAGATGAGAGCAGCAGTTGACTTAGAAGTGTTTCATTAATGGCTTGACAACTACTATTGGGATGGAGGTTTAATTCTTGTTGGGAAGCTTTTATTTCCCACAGAATATAGACAAATTACCATGATTCAAAATGAAGAGGTGTACTTAAACCAAAATTTTTAATAAGATCACCTTGGAAATCTTTTCTTGTCTATGTAACTTGAATATGATGGATTATACAGGCTCTCACCTTAACTGATTTTTTCTTTTTTGTACAAGTCAATGAAGTTTTAAGTAGTTTTAATTTTCTTTTGTCTTTCAGATGTCAAGCTCAGAGTTCCATCATTATCACTGAAAAGTTTTAAATTGATTTAAATTGATGAAAGACATACTACATCAACATAGAGTTTACCCTTTTGGATTTCAGATTCTCCATTTATTGTAACACAATAATTTCAATTCCTACCAGTCCCCTTATACAATTTTCTTAAATTTGTTTCTACTTTCTGTATCAATGACAACATTATCTGTTAGTTCAAAGACATCAGGATTTCATTCAAAGATTCTCAGTAAGGTACCAGATGACAGACTGGCATGCTGCATGTGACTGGTGTGATAAAGTTACGTTATAGTGTGCAGCAACACCTTATTATGCGGCAACTATCTGTACCTAACTTCAATCAAATGCATTTTGCAGGTTGTTGTATCAATGACTCTATGGACACCTGAGTCCCAGAATTTTCCAGCTGGGAACTTGAAGGCTCCATATTGTAATTTGCGATGGGTTTCCTAGTACAGCTGTATCTATGATAAATCACTGCAGATTTCCCCTGCTTGAAATACTACAGTGCTTCTTAGAAGTCTCAAATATTACATATTTAATGAAGGCTTCGTAATAAGTTGTTGGATGTGTGTGAAAGATAAGTTTCCTGTTATGTAATCTCTTCAGTCTAAACAGGTAACATGCAAAAATTTAGGAGAAAAAAGAAAGAAAGAAGTGTAGACATTTGCTAAGCTCCTTTGCAAGCCTCTGAATAGTATTTCATGCTACAGTGTGCCAGCATAATTTTTTCTCTTCTGGGACAGATTTTTATGCCTTTACCTGCATTAGACTGGAACAATAATGACAGGATATCCACTTACTTTTCTTGGCCTTACAGAATAGGAAGGCGATAGGCACAGGAAAGTAACAGAGAGGATTCCGTGCTTTGCACATCACAATCAGCACAATTAACAAACTGAGTTTACAGAGTATTATCCTGCTTTGAATCAGTGAGAGACTCCATCATTATTTTACCTTTTTTGCTTTTGTGCAACCTCAGAGGAGACGATTGCAAAGATAGTTCAAATTACGTATTAATCAAATGTGTTGCAAAAATGCATGAAATACAATAAATATAACCTCACAACAGTATTTTAAGGGCTCTTTTAAGTTAGTAATTATTACTTGTTTAGTTTGCTCTTTATTTCTTACTGCAAAAATCACCAATTCTGCACATTATTTTTTTCACGGAAGAAAATTTTTATATTTTACAGTGCAACAAAACAGCTATCTAACAATTGTTTGCTCTTCTATTCAAATTAATAGATCAATGTATTATCAAGAAAAATAATCTTTTAGTATAATCTTTCATCTAATAGAATGGTATTTTGATTTTGTAATATTTATAGGATAATTACAGTTAGGCATTTCATTTTGTAGTATAACTTCTGATTGAAATATCTACTTGAGGTCTTCATTTTGTAATAATGACAATTATTCTTTCTTACGATTCTTCTAGAAAACACCATAGTGAAACACTGGAACGGTTTGCCAAGAGAGACCATGTAATTTCTGTTCTTGAGCACATTCAGAGTTGAATGAGGCCAGACCTGATCTGCTTTTGACATGTTTTTAGCAACAGGTTGGACAAGATGACCTCTAGAGGTGTCTTCCAGCCTCCATGATTCTGATTCTATAAAACCATAAATATTATTATATTACTATTACTGTTTACTGCTACTGGTAGTACCTCACTATTAAATACAAATACTGACAATAATTTACTGTTCAATGCTACTACAACTAAAATATTGGTATTCTGTAGCTATAGAAAAGGTAATATTGATTAGACATTGTGCAAACAGAGAGCACCATCCTCCTCATAAATAGTTTCTAGCTTAATAAGAATGTAAAAGAAAGGGGAATTATGAGGAAGAAATAAAACTATGTAATCAACAAATATGAAATGGTAAAGTTTAAGGTTAATCTCACCATAGGTCTAACCATTCCTTCCATTTGATATTCATATTATTTTACACCATAATTTCTTTTATATTGCTCACATTGTTTTGTGATTGCAATAAGGAATGAGTGAACTTTTTGAAAGCCTCTAATTGGAACAACAATATGCATGAGTTTCTAACCTGTCGGCTGGGTCATACTACAAAAAGTATTCAGAGGCTGGGTTTGTTCCAGCAGTTTGTTATATGACTACATTTGATGTTGCAGTCATGAACTTCTGAATAACCCTGTTTGGTTGTACGCTTTCATTCACTCTTTTAATAAACAAGGAGAAAATCTTTATACAGATTTTGGCCTTGGGGATATATGCATAAAGATATCTTGTCATCTCTCTCCTTCATTAGGAGAACATAATCCTCAGGAGCACTCTCTGTTGTCATTTGTACTCAATATATGTCATCTGTAGTAGACATGTAAAGCCTATTGATATAACACTAAGCTAGCAACCTGTTTAGAGCTTACTTACATTGACATGAAAGACTGAAACTAGATACAGTCTATTTTTAATTGTTAACAGTCTTGCAATTATGGATATTCAGAGAAAAAAAATAGTAATGAAGACCACACATTTCACTTAGAAATGTTTCTAAGATGTATTTCTTCCATAAAGGAAATATTATAGAAGGTTTTAGAAGCCCTTGGAAGAAATTTCTCACAATTCCAAATTGTAATTTTCTAATAGTTTTCACTGCGAGGCAGATGCTGCCTGCTTTGGAACTGATTTCTTTCAGTCCCTTCTAATCTAGCTACTTCATTTGATATGAAAAATTAACGACAAGGTCTCTGAACTTCACTCACATTACAGGTATAACTAATAAAGTTAGTGTTCTTTCTCAAGCTGTATATGGATTTAAGTATCTACATAAAGTGAGTGTGAGAACAGAAACTAAGCTAGCATTCACTTCTTTCTATACTTTCAGGCAGTTATCCCAACCTCTCCCTTTCCTCTAAAGAAATACAAATTTCCTTTATGCAGCAGCCACCTATATAAACCACGATTGTCATCCCCCTTGTTTTACAGTTGTTTTCAGTGTCTTATTAGTGAATTAGAACTGCATTTGACATAGTATGTGGCATTTAATATATGTTGGACAGGCATGACAATGACACACAATATGTAGACAATATGCATTCTAGATAGCATCCTTAGTCAGTAAAAATATGACACCATCACAATTTAATTTCTAATATACCACTGTATATTTTTTTGTCCCTGGCTCTTGCAGGGGAAGGAGCAAGGAGCAGAGAGGAGAGAAATAAAGATGGCAAACTTCATGAGATAATTTAGATTTTCAGGTTTATAGAGCATTTTATCTAATAAAATGTACTTAACTGTACCATATGCGTGACAAAATAAGTGCAGGGGGGTAACAAGGTGAAATTTTTCTCACATGTATTCTCAGTAAGGACTTCTCAATGCACCAAATAATTATATTAATTGTCTTTCTTTTTAAAGGCAGCCAAGTGAAACAGCAGAAATCATTACAAAAGAAAAAAAAACCTGCATAATATATTTTTTACTAGAAGATACGAGATTTACACAACAAATGACTGTTGTATATTTTTTTCTTCTTTTTCATCTATGTGCCTGGAACAAAGTCCAGTCACATTTCATCACTTGCAGCACGTAAATGGATATATCATTGTGTACGACTGGTTATGGCAAGTTAATAAACAGTACCAAATGGCAGCTGTAGCATGCAACTGCTCTACTGAATGATACTAGTGTTTCAAATAATACAAAACTCCGCCTCTTCAAATAAACAACTGTAGATACTTAGAAGGTTGTAAGAAAAATTCAGCAGCGTATTATGAGATCTTCTGCCCCCTGGAAAATTTTCCTCTCAGTTAAATGAAGGTTTATGAAGTAAAAGATGATGTAATGATGTGATGTCGTGGTTTAGCCCCAGTCAGCAACCAAGCACGACGCAGCCGCTCGCTCACTCCCCCTTGGTGGGATGGGGGAGAGAATCGGAAGACTAAAAGTCAGGCAACTCATGGGCTGAGATAAAGACAGTTTAATAAGTAAAGTAAAAGCTGCGCATGGAAGCAAAGCAAAACAAGGAATTCATTCACTACTTCCTATGGGCAGGCAGGTGTTCATCCATCTCCAGGAAAGCAGGGCTCCATCACATATATTGGTTACTTGGGAAGACAAACGCCATCACTCCAAATGCCCCCCCCTTCTTCCTTCTTCCCCCCAGCTTTATATGATGAGCATGATGTCATATGGTATGGAATATCCCATTGGTCAGTTTGGGCCAGCTGTCCTGGCTGTGTCTCCTCTTGACTTCTTGTGCACCTGGCAGATCATGGGGAGGTGAAAAAGTCCTTGACCAGTGTAAGCGCTACTTAGCAACAACGAAAACATCTCCACATTATCACCACTGTTTCCAGCAAAAATCCAAAACATAGTCTCATACTAACTACTACGAAGAAATTTAAGTCTGCCCCAGCTGAAACCAGGACATGCGTATAGTAACTAAAGCTTGTGTAATATAAACACGGATGTTTTCATACTCACTGACAATGATAAAACCTGCTCAAATCCCTTTAAGATCTTTATTTTTTGGCAGTGAGTTCCTTTTGTACTGTTAACCTGCATAACATCTTGCATGTGAGCCAACTGCATGTGATCCAGATGACTAAATATCAGAGTTTACATGTGAACATCATACCTGTGTTTCTGTTCCAGTCAAAGGGAGCTTAATTAGCTTGCTTACATGAATATCAGGGCTTTATACCATCTAAAAAATCACAGGGTCTTTTGCACTGCATCCAAATGTTGTTCCAGAAAAGCACATGCCTCTATTGGTATCCCCATGTTGATATCTCAGATACTCTATGACATCTATAATGGTAGTAAATAGCTATGATGACTGTATATAGCTTCTAGAAAAATCAGTCAGTATTGTCTGGCAGGCTATTCAGTCGATGACATATGTCTGAACTTCTCAGACTGAGTTTTGTAGCCTTCAGTATTGATTTGGAAATTCATTCAGATGCCCAAATGTTGGAGTTTGGTGCCACGTGAAATGTATAGGTTAACCAAAGCATCTTCACTAGACTAACAGAAATCTATATGGTTTTGGAGTAGCAGCTGGAAGACAGATTACATTCTATCAACACAAATATTATTAGATACCTATACTGGGGTAACTATATTAAGCTGCAGGATTTCATTAACTACAAAGGGAGCCTGGGCATGCAGCTCTTATACAGACACATATTTACAACAAATTTAGGCATCTGCAAATAAAAAGCTGAATCCTGTCCTGTTGGTAGTTGTGATTCATTTGCCTGTCCTTAGGCATTTACAGCCATCTGAGATACTCAGGGACATCCTAAACATGCACCTCAGTTATTGCTCTCATTTTGTCAGGCAACCTAGTTTTTCTTTTGCCACATTTTTTGAAATGGCTAACAGCGTCCTTTTCAGGCTGACAATACCTTTCTAGAATATAATGTTCTCAATATGTTGTCAGGGCACAGAGTGGGCCAGCAGCATCCTTGGTGTCAGGGAGTAGGACACTGCAGGAACCACAGGGTCTGCCAAGCTCTCCTTGACAACACAGCAGGCACAGCTGGTAGTTAGCAACAGGGCCCACCAACAGCCCCCAACAGTTTTGCTGAGTTTCATGCAGGGGCTGGAGCTTTTCTGGGGGTCCTGTCAGGAGTGGCTGGAGATGAGCTACAATAACAGGCCTGATGAGCCCATCCAGGAGATGAGATCCTGATAGTGCTGGGCCTAGGCCAGCTAGAAATAGGGCCAGAGTCTGGTCTTGGCACAAACACTGGAGGCCATCAGGGACAGTGAAGCTAAACAAGAAAGTAGCTTTATTGAGTTGCATGGAACAAAATAAATATGATTGATAGTAGCATCATTTTCCCCAAAATGCTACCTGGATAAGTCTCAGAATACGGATGCAACCTCACCATTATAAAAATGTGCTATATGGATATACTTTACTACTTGGGGACAACTGTATCAGAATAAAGAAATCTCTTATATTAGATTTATGTAAGGATAAAACTGTGTCCAGGGGCAGGCTTATAAGGATGTGGAAGGAATAAGACAGTGGAAATAAATAAGCTGAATGCCTTTCAGGTGATATAACCATGTGTCAAAACCTAAAGGGTTACCCAGCCTGCAGGTGTGGAGAGATCGTGACCTTTGGTTTGTAGGCTTCTATGATACACAAGGACATGGAGGCTTTATTTTCTCAATTTATCTAATTTACTATAAATTACACAAATATCACAAAAATCAGCAAGCAACCTACCACAAAAATCACCACTAGCAAGTATACCTATGATTAATAAAGTGGATATCTCAAGCTATTAAAAATTATTCTCAGCAATCAGTGATATAGTATAAATCAATATTATAACAACAATCAATATAATTGCAAAAACCAATAACAGCCACAATCAAGTAGGTGTATATTATTACCAGTTACCGCAAACTTATCAACAATATAACAGCAGATATACTTATGATAGATTACTTTTATGGATATGTATATAATACTGGTATAAAGCAAATGAGACAGATTTCAGAAGGGGCTAAACCGTCTTGAATGGGAGGACAAATTGATCCCAGAAGGGGACCCAACCATGCCACAGGTGCAACAACAAACTAAACTAATCCCAGAGTTGGGCTCAAAGGGGTACCAACGAAATAACAGGAAGAATCTCTCTTCAAAGATGACCCACAACAGGAAGTTTTGAGTTAGATAGGTATGCCCAGTGAGAGTCCAAGAGCTCATAAAGAGTTCGTGCAGAGAGTTCAACCTGATTAGGTGTGGTCTGTTGAATTTGGCTGGACACCAACCTACTCTATCACTCATCCTCCCCAACTTGACAAGACAAGAAAGGTACAATGAAAGGCTTGTGGATTGAGATAAGGACAAAGAGATCACTCATAAATTACTATCACAGGCAAAAAGCAGACTCAGCTTGCAGAAATTAATTTAATTTATTACCAATCAAATCAGAGTAGGGTAATGAGAAATAAAACCAAATCTTAAAACACATTCCCCCACCCCTCCCTTCTTCCAGGGCTCAACTTCACTCCCAATTTCTCTACCTCCTCCCCTCCAGCAGTGCAAAGGAACAGGGAATGGGGGTTGGAGTCAGTTTATCACATGCTTTCTCTGCTGCTCCTTCCTTCTGACAGCCTTTCCCTGCTCCAGTGTGGGGTCCTCCCACAGGAGAGACTGTCCTCCATGAACTTCTCCAATGTGCATCCTTCCCATGGTCTGCAGTTCTTTATGAACTGCTCCAGCATGGGTCCTTCCCATGTGTCCTTTCCACAGGGTGCAGTCTTTCAGGAAAGAATTGCTCCAGTGTGGGTTCTCCATGGGGTCACAAGTCCTGTCAGAATAACCTGCTCCATTGTGGGCTTCTTGTTTCACAGGTTAACAGGTCCTGCCAGGAGCCTGCTCCAGTATGGGCTTCCCATGGTGTTGCACCCTCCTTCCAGTATCCAGCTGCCATGGCATTGGGTCCTCCATGGGCTGCAGGTGGATATCTGCTCCACTGTGGTTGTCTGTGGGGTGCAGGGGGACATCTTGCCTCACTATGATCTTCACAATGGGCTGCAGGGGAATCTCTGCTCCAGTACTGGAAGGACCTCCGGGACCTCCTTCTTCACTGACCTTGGTGTCCGTAGAGTTGTTCCTCTCACAAATTCTAACTCCTCTATTTTGGCTGCTGTTGCATGGGACTTTTTTCCCCGCTCTTAAATATGTTATCCTAGAGGCACTACCACCTTCACTGATGGGCTCAGTTTTGGCCAGTGGCAGGTCTGTCCTGGAGCCAGCTGGCACTGGCTCTATCGGACATAGGGGAAACCTGTAGCAGCTTCTCACAGAAGCCAGGTCTTTAGCCCTGCCCACTACCAACACTTTGCCACGCAAACCCAGTACGTTAGGAAGGAGAAGTATGTACAGGATGGGAAGTTCTCAGAGAGAGAGTCTGCATTTTGGATAAATATTAAGTCCTTTTTATATCATAGAGACTGAGGAGGGCTCGGGGCACCACCACTTTGAGCAGCCAGAAGGTGCTGTTAATGCCTATTGTTCACCAATAACAGCCAAGGGATGATGATATTTTCTGTTCTTTCAGACCAGTTTTTATTTTCCCAGACCATTTTCCTCTTTTTCCAGACTATTTTTCACTTTTTCAGATGGTAAGTTGTCATTACACTTCCTTGTTTTAGCACTTACTGGTGGTATCTCAGGATGTCTCTGGTTTTTAGGTACCCAGTTGTACGTCAAAGAGGCTAGCTGCACTTTTCAAGAATGCTTCTGGTTCCAAGACCTAATTCCCAGTCTCACAGTTCCCAGGCCAGCAAGCATTTTCTCCTGTTCAGTAATTTTCCCTTTCTAACCAGGTCACCTTTATGGCTGTTCACATCACTATGGTGATAAATGCTTCATGCTAATTAAATGCCTCTCTTTCCATCCATCAGAATCAAAGCTACTTTCAAACATGGCTTTCACAAAGGAGATTATAGGTTTTACCTACAGAAAAAGGAAAGTTGTGAGATCTACCTATACATAGAAAACCCACACCTTACTCTTAGTGGTTATAATTAATTTATAAGATTGTTGATGCATTATTGAAATTACAAGATGACTTTTAGTTACCTTCTCAGATTCTTCTTTAATTTTTAGCTGCATTATTTTCCTAACAATTTCCATTGCAGTCTCATTACGTAATTTCTCTGTTGTGCTTGTCTTTAATGATGAGAAAAATCTTTAATGATTTCATAATTCTTTTATTATCTTTATATATGACCATATCCTAGTTCTAGTTTCTTTACTATCAACCTCAGTTTTCACATACCTGTAATGCTCAATGTGTAGTATTTAAACCTGGTTAATAGATAATGTGACAGTCTTCTAGAGATAATCAATAAACTTGGACTCAGAAAACAAAATCATATTTAATCAAAATTCCATTTAAAGTAGTACCTTGTCATTTGTTGTTACTCTCTTGAAGCCAATGGTAAAAATGTTTATTTCAATGGCGGTGGAATCGTGCCTCACATGAAAACACATATAAAGAGCAAAACAAAAGACATACTTTTAGGGATGGTATTTTAGCCCATGTTAGCAGTGCAATTTTATTGACAAGAAGGTTTTTTTAGCAATGAGTAGTCAGAAGACAATAAGTTTCCATTATTTATTAATATACTGCTATAAATATTTCCTTAAAGTCATTTCCTGAGTAAATACATCATAAAAGAAATTCAGTTGCCATCATGAATGAGATATCTTTTATACATGAATTCTAGTAACTACAGGTATGAAAATAAACTGAATTATTAAGATAGTTAAACCTGATGCATGTTATAAAGTAAAAACGGCTCAGAAGCATGAATAGAAATTCAATGTAGAAGATCTGTGTTATGTGATATTGTAATGAACCTGAACTCTGCAGGTCAGATACTTTAAAACTACTTATAGAAGTAGTACTGGCATATTGAAACATTTCTGTCAAGCATATTTATTGAACACATCATTTACGCACACTATAGCCCACGAAGTGCTCAGCACTGGATTAAGATTTTAAAACCCATGCAAAATTGCTGAATTCAAAATCCACTTTGAAGTAAAACTAAGTACTTTTGAGCTATTCAAACAACAGAAATATTGTATCCATAATATATCGTGTAGCTAAAGCAGAGGTTTGTTGCACGCATGAAGACAGTAGCACACCAAGCAGATTTCAATATTTGCTTGTTATGAACCCAAACATAAGCACACTAATAAACTGTAACTGTATAAACACTTTTATACCTGGTGGTTCACTGAAAAAAGTGTTGCCTCTGGAACTTGTACTAGATGTGCCTTATGCTGACTGCAATGTCTCCATCCTGGTCCCTTGTTATCAACTTATTATGGGAACTGGCTGTGGAAGCACAAACTTGAGAGCTGGGAAAATAGTTTGTTCAATTTAAGGGAAGAAGCAGCAGCTAAACAAGGAGAAAACAAACAAAACAAAACAAAACAAAATGAAACAACGGCCAAACTACACTATAGGGTACCTGGCTATAACCTCCCCCTCACATTCATCTCTTCCCTTCTCTGTTGTCTCTGACAGAGACCGAAGCATGGGAATTGTTTACAAACTCAGGTGTCTTGTATAAGAATAAGGTCCTGAAAGTGGAGGGGGAGAGAGGGGACAAACCCACTTTGGTCTGAGCTCTCCTTGTTGAAGAGCTTCCAGGTCTGATCACCTCAACCTCAGCAATAAAGACTACCACAGGCCATAGTTGTCAGTGCTAACTGCACAGCGCTTTGGTATGTTCACAGCTAATGTAGAATGTGATTGCTAAGGACTGACAACTCTGAATATGTAGCAATAATTAAATATAATCTGTAAGAACTAATTAATATGAGCTGTGTTGTTAATTAATGTTAGTCTAGCAAACTTTTATTTTAAGTTTTGAAACCGGCCTGATTTGTTAACCTTTTAAACAATCCAAACACACCAGAGATTGTGACAGAATTGTGTGAAAGCAGAAATGAATTAAACTAATAAATGAAAAATTATGTTATAGAAACAGGAAACTGGATTCTTTTTACACAGTTAGAAAACAGGGCTGAGCCAGGTTACTGGTGAGAAAGCTAATGTTTCACCCCATGCAATGCACACTCACTATCCACGATGCGCAGCACAGACAACATGATGCAGTCTTCTCTCTTATCTGCTGCCAGGGCAGCAGCTGCACTTGCTAGCACCTTATCTTGGGAGGTATCTAGGAAAAACCTTTTGCTCTTTGATACAGCTGGATCAAGATTTCACCCCTAGGGGATACCTCTATGGCAAAGATATTCTTGAACCTGAATAACTGAACTGAAGTTAAGATATTTAATAAATAATAAAAATTGTTCTAGAAAACATTTTATTTCTGACTCCCCTTCAATAAAGACTGCAAAAGCAGGCTCCTCAAATGTCAGTTCTCAAGTATGTTTAAAATGATATAGGATTCAGCTTGATATTCTGCCTGCTTGACATTGGCATTTAAATGGAATGAGTCACCCCAATTTTCCCATTACTCCACTGCTTAGAAATTAAGTTAGCACTGAGAAATAGAGATTTATATATCATAATATGATTTTGCCTTTCTAATACACTATTTCTGTGCTTTCATGCCCAGATTCACCACAGAAACTAAGAGGTCCCAAAAGCTTTAAAGTCAAAGAGAATGTGACTGGTGGTGCTGATTCCAAAGTGAGTCCAACCTTGGGTATCACAGAACTGTTGAAACTGATATAGACAGCTTTGGCACAAAGTGCAGTCTGTGGAAAAATAAGAATTTTGTGAATATTCATTCAGTACACTTTGAAGAGATAATCTGCTCAGAATTCTGCTACCGCAGTTTCTGAAATGAGAAAGAAAAAAATGGGACTTTTTCCTTTAGAAAAAAAAGGAAATTATCCTTAGGGGATCAATTATCTTGTTAGATTTCATCTTGTTAGGGGTCCCTCCAGCCTGAAGATATTTGAAATGTTTTCCTCCACATTTCAAGGCAACACCCTAACCACCAAACTGTTATGTCAATTATTGAAGGAATAAATTTATCTCCTAGAGAACTTGATATGTGACACTGAAATTATTTACAGGTTCAAAATGCAAAAATAAAGAAGAAACTGATCTATTAAATGGGGAAGGAGCTTCTATAGGACTACAGTTCTATGACCCTTCCCTCCCAGAAACATCTAGTACCAGGACAAAAGCACATTACTCTTTACTGCACCCTCCCACACTAAGAGTTTGAGGTATAAATCTGACAGTCTAGTAGGTCCCCAGCGTGTCATTGGGCTTGTGCCTGCAGATCAGCTTCATTACTGGCTGCAGGCACCCTCATCCCACCCACTGGAAGATCATGCTCTCCATTGCTCTTTACCTGACTTTACACCTTCTTCTTTCTCCATTTTTTACAACTTTTGGACCCATCTTCTCCAGGCCTAATTGCTTCTTCCTCATTGGTCTCAATTCTGCTGCCCATGTACCCAAACCTGGAGTTTCTAGTGTTGATACTAAGACAAACTTGGCCTTATATGATATTGTTGACACTGATGTCTAGGTGCAACCCGGCACTGCCCAGCAATTACCAAGTTCATACTTGTAACACATTCTCTACCTTAGACGCTCTTTAAGACACAATGTTCTACCTTAGCATTGACTCCTCTATCTAGTTCTAATTAATCACAAACATTTTCTTATCTTATGTGCAGTCTGCATACCAGAGCAACAGGGTGGCATGTTGTCGTGTTTTCAGCTGGGATAGAGTCAATTTGCTCCCTAGTAGCTGGTATAGTGCTGTGTTTGGATTTAGGATGAGAATAATGTTGATAACACACTGATGTTTCAGCTGTTGCTAGGTAGTGCTTACACTAGTCAAGGACTTTTCAGCTTCCCATGTTCTTCCAGGTGCACAGGAAGCTGGGAGGGTGCCAAATGGATATTCCATGCCATATGACATCATGCTTAATATATAAACTGTGGGGAACTGGCTGGGGAGGCAGTGATCTCTACTTGGTGACTGTCTGGGCATTGGTCGCTGGGTGGTGAGAGGTTGCATCACTTGCTTTTTCCTGGGTTTTCTTTCTCTATTATTATTTACCTTTTCACCATCATCATCATCATTCATTGTCACAGTATCACAGAATCACAGAATGGTAGGGGTTAGAAGAGACCTCTGGAGATCATCTTGACCAACACCACTACTTGAGCAGGGACACCTAGAGCAGGGGGCACAGGAACACGTCCAGGTGGGTTTTGAATGTCTCCAGGGAAGGAGACTCCACAGCTTCCCTGGGCAGCCTGTGCCACTGCTCTGGCACCCTCACAGTAATGAAGTTTTTTCTCATGATCAGGTAGATCTTCCTGTGTTCCAACTTGTGCCCATTGCCCCTTCTCCTGTCATTGTGCACTATTGAAAAGAGCCTAGTCCCATCGTCCTGACACCCACCCTTCAGATATTTGTAAGCATTGGTGAGATCCCCTCTCAGTCTTCTCTTGTCCAGGCTGAACAAACCCAAGTCTCTCAGCCTTTCCTCATACGGGAGATGCTTCAGTCCCCTGATGATCTTTGTAGCTCTCTGCTGGACTTGCTCAAGAAGTTCCACACCCTTCTTAAACTGGGGGGCCCAGAACTGGGCACCGTACTCCAGATGTGGCCTCACTAGGGCAGAGTAGAGGGGGAGGATAACCTCTCTTGATCTGCTGGCCACATAATTTTTATTAATATTATTAAATATGAACTAATGTTAATGTTAATAATAAATATTATTTATTAATAACAATAATATTAAATTATTAAACTGTTCTTATCTCAACCCACCAGTTTTTCTTACTCTTGCCCTTCTGGTCATCCCACTGTGGGGGTGGGGAGTGAGCAAGCGGCTGCGTTGTGTTTAGCTGCCTGCCAGGTTAAACCACAACACATGCTTTTCAGACTCTGCTTTTGTGCTCATACAAAATTCTTGAATTGTTTTAAGTGCTTTCCTGGCTCCCTGCAGACATATCAGGTAGTTAAGAGTGCTGTAGTAGGACTCCTGTTCACAAATACAAAACAAGCGAGCAGTTTCTGTGGGAATGACTAAAATTAGATAATAATTTTGTCTACACAGAAAACATCCTCATAAATGCAGCGTGGTCAAGGTCTCCTTTTCTTCACGCCTTTTTCTCCTGGGAAGAGATAACTTGCATGTGTAATTTCTACCTCAGCCAGCACAAACCTTGCTCAATAGAAGTCCAGATTTAACAGAAAGGGAAGACATCTGTTTAGCAGGAAGGGAAGACAACAAGGAAGGGAAGACTCTCTCCCTCCTTTCCATTTCCCACATTATATGCAATGGTCTAATAATCAAGACCATCTTTTGGGTACAAACCTCTGCAGGCTGAGGAAAGGATTAGTCTAGCATTTCCTGTCTTGGCCAAGTAATTTAATTAATTGGCTATTGTGTTCTTGAAAAAAAGTGGGCACTATCTTATCATTAGCTGTCATTACAAAGGTTATGTGAGAAATCCTAAAGGATTCCTTATGTCTTTTGGGGACTGAAGTAGCATTTTAACAGGATGTAACGTTAGCCCTCTTTGCCGAAAGGATACATTGCTGGCTCATTGTAATAGTGAAGCTTGGACAGTTGATTTTCTTTATAGTAGCTTGTACGGTGCTATTCTTTGGATCTGTGACCCAAACAGTGTTGATAATAGAGGGATGTTTTCATTATTGCTGAACAGTGTTTACACAGCATCAAGAACTTTTCTGCTTCTCATAATGCCTTGCCAGTGAGTAAACTGGGGGTCCACCAGATGTTGGGAGGGAACACAGCTGACACCAGCTGACCAAAGGGATGTCCCATACCATATGAGTTCATGCTCAGCAGGAGGGGGAGCATTCAGATTGATGGTGTTTGTCTTCCCAAGTAACCATTACACACGATGGAGCCCTGCTTTCCTGGAGATGGCTGAACACCTGCCTGCCCATGGGAAGTAATGAATGAATTCCTTGTTTTGCTTTGCTTGAGCACACAGCTGTTGCTTTACCTATTAATCTATTTTTATCTCAACCCACGAGTTTTCTGACTTTTAGTCTTTTGATTCTTTTCTCCATCCCACTGTGAGGGAGTAAGCAAGCAGCTGTGTGTTGTTTCGCTGCCTATTGATGTTAACCCACAATAGTCATGTTGTGGAAAAGGACTCCTAGGTCCTTTTCTTCAAAGCTTCTTTCTTGTTTGTTGGTTCCCCAGTATATTCTGGTGCATGAGTCTGTCATTTTTGAAGAGTAAGTAGTTTTAATTACTGCTTAAAACTTAGTCTTGTACTTTGCCCTGAATAAGTAACTAGGCCTGATATACGTGTCAATAACTCCTTACCATCAGTGTTATTTTAAATCAGATTTAGGATATACCTTTTTTCTTTTTTTTTTCTTTTTTTTGATGTAAATACAATCTGAAACCTCATTTGACCAGGCAACAGCACAAGATCTTTCTTGTGTCCCATGCCTAATAGACCTCACTTTTCTAACAGAAGACAATATAACAACAGTAGATTTTATGTTTTGATGATCTTGATTTTATGAGTGATGAGTAGATTTTATGTTTTGATGTACTGTGCTCCCAAAGAGGACCACAAACATTTGAAATAGAGGCTGCTACTAATCAGATTAAACTATTTTTGAAGCTAGAGCTTTCTTATTACCCCTCACTTACCTTATGATATCCTGTAGCTGGATCCTACTGGGACATCTGTAAAATTATAAATTCTAAGACTTCTGTGCTCAAAAGATTATGGTGTTTTTCTTGCATATAAGAGCTTAACTCAGAGCCTAACTGATACACAATTGGATTAAAACTAATGAAAGATTAAGGTACTTGTAAAATAGTATATGATTATAATGTGGTTTAATGCCTTCCTGTCAGACTTATTTTTGTATGTGTTTTTGGGTACCTGATGAAAGCCAATAAAGAGATTTTGGGATAATAACTATATAACCATTACTGTACTAACTAAATTCAGACCTTAAAAACATATATCACTAATAAAAATTCACATTTTCCAACAATCTGAGAATTTAGGTATTATTGAAACAAGTATAGATAACAACAAATCGTAACTGCTTGGCTGCATAAAGAAAGGTATTTATGATAATTTAGTTTCTAATATTTCCTCCAACTATTCAATGAAAATGGGTATATACAAAGTTCTTATGTTAGAATCTAGTTAGTCATATCCATGTAAATGTGATCCAATCCTGAAGATATTCTGTATGTGACCAAGCAGTAAGGTGCTGTCTTACATTGACTTATATAGCCCCCTCATTATAAACTGCTGAGACACGAAGGTTGGGTCACTTTTTGAAGATCACAGTTTAACCATCTCAGGAGGAAAACATCATATCTTCTGTAGAGTGGTAAACAGAGCTGTCTTATTCTTGTAAAACATTTTGTTTGTTTGTTTCTTTCTTTCTTTCCAGACACAAAATGCTGATATATTTGTGAAAACTGACTGGAGGATGTACATTTTCAAACTTTATTTTTTCCCACACAATCAGATTGTTTTGTTGTGTATACAGTTCTGTGAAATGATAAACACAAGTTTCATCCAGATCTATTCTCTTGCTCAATTATATTTTGAATAGCATTTTCCTTTGATTAACTTCAATTCAGGAAATCAGGTAAATGTAAGCTTCTCATAAGAAGAGTGTGAAGTCAGGATGCATAGTTGTATAAATCCTGTGCACTGAAAAAACATCTTTCAAGGCATCAATACCTTCTTTTTCTTTACAAATGAGAATTAAATCTACATTTCTGCAACTGGGAAAATTTATTTTAGATTGCATTGCTTTGCAAAGGATTTCTTTGAGAATAAAGGAAAATAAACAGCCTAATTCCGCACTGATGGAAGAAAACCAGCAACAAATGCTTTCTGCTTTTAAAACATTTTATAAGTTTGTATTCTAGAGGATAGCTCTTGCAGCCTTATTGATTCATTAGGATGTAAAGAGAAAATCCACCCCCACCTTTCCCACTAAACATGTCAATTTATTTATCCTTGCACCTCGAAGATAAAAGCAAAATATATTCATAGCAAATTTCGGGTAGTCCATATAACTATGCTACTACTATAAAATACACCCACATTTTACTTTTATATAGATTTTTTTTTTGTCTCATAGAAACACCAGAAGATTTCTGAGAAAATGTAGTTGCCATGGGAAACAAAAAGGCAGACTTACGGTACTCTTGTTAGCCAAGAAGTGACTTGTGCTTGGAGGTGTGCTGCTTAGGTAAGAGTGACTCTAAACTACTGTTGTTTCAAGCACAGAAAGCCATGTTTTCATCTCAGAATGCATGTGAAGGTCACCTTACTCCAATGGTAGCTCAAATGAAACCAGGAGAATAAATTTATAATTGACTATAATCAGGCAATTTACTTCACTGTAAATTTTCCTGTGCAGCTGAAAAAAATGACTGATATGGTTTATATAAGAGGCCCAATTCTGTGAACTCTATACTTGTATCCCTATGCAGTTCCTCTTACTCAATTTACTCATACAAGAGTACTCGACTAACACGAGGTATGTGATATGTGATATACATAATATAATTAATACTATACTATACTAGAATATATAAAAATATCGCAGGGCTTCATCATGCATAACTGTTACTTGGGAAAACAAAAGCCGTACCTCCGGACATCCCCCCTTCCTCTTCCTTCTTCTATTCAGGACATACATTCAAATGGAAGTTAGTGACTTATTAAATATAATTTGCATTTTAGGCATTGAGCTGTCCAAATTTCAACTAATTTCCCAGAAAAGCTTGATAAAATAGATATCCATGGATTTTCAGAAACTGATTTCTATGGAAAGACAAGGCTCTCTTCCATTAACATGTCACTGAAGATAATGACTTCACTCACTGTTTCTTCAATTATGATTAACTTTACCAGACTCTTAAAACACCTAATATAGACTGACATAGACATGTTCTGGGGCTGAATGCGAGGAAGAAAATCTCCATATAAATGTGATATCCAAATTATAATCTTAAAGAAAGGAAGATATCACATACATTGGAAAAGTGTATGGTCTTATGCTTCTCATTTTATTTTTGTTGTTCTCAAGTTTGGAGCACAGTAATTTTGTTGCAAGAGTCTGAACTAAAAGAAAAAGGAAAAGAGTTGATGAAAGGATGATATAAAATATGAGAGCCTAAAAGGTAGCATAAGACCAAAACACAGAGGCAGTGAAAGTAGATGACAAATATCTGGAGAGAAAAAAAAAACAAACCACAAACCCAACATTACTGATCACAAATTATGTTGAAGAAATAATAAAAGACTCTAAGTCATGTCATAAGATTAACATCATTGTATCTGGACCACAACGAGCTTAAGAAAGATTATTGTCTGGAGTATCACTTTAGAAAACTATTTATTTAAAACAATGACTCGATTTGTTTTAGAAGCATCTGGTGGAAAAAGAGGGAAAAGTTAAAAGCTTGCTGCCATAATTGCAAGCTTTGATCTTTTCAAGATGTTCTGTTAGTTTCTATTTTTCCTTTTTTCCAACATCCTTGAGCTCTGCTGTAGTCTGAATCTGCTTGTAATAAAAGAATACCAAGTCTGTGACAGCTATCAAATCAGTCACTAATACTACAGATCCTCATTTTTTCTTCTGTTAAAAGAAGCAAAAGTATTGTGAAAATTTTGTAGGTACAGTGTATCCTGAAGTTCTTGGAGTTTTCTTTCTCATCAGCTTGAGCCTATTCAGTGCTGCCCAGTCTTCTGATGTGAAGAAAATCTGATGGGGAAATGGCAATTAAAGCACATTGAAATACAGAAATAATTTTTTCAGTGTGGTTTTCATTATTGTGAAAACAGCTTGCTGCAACTCTAGTTTATTAGGAATGCAAGCTTATCTCTCAGAGTACTGAAATGATTTGTGCAAAACCTTGAAAGACTACAGTAACAGATTGACAATTTGGTGTAAGGTAGAATTTAAAATAGTGTCTTAAATGAAAAAGGGTTGTGAGGACTAGTATCAAAGTGAAGCTGACATTTTATTTTTCCTCTTACATTACTTTCTAATGTATTTTCAAACCAAGCAATGTGAAAATTGTTTAAATGGGCCTATCAGGTTACTGAACCCAGTCCTCATTGTTAGCAGTTGGTTCCCATAAGAACTCTAAGTTTCTCCATTTTCTTTAAAAAGCCATTTCTTTAAAACGCCATTTCCAAACTAATGCAATGGAACAGATAAACACTTCAGAAAAATCAAAGAAATTAATAATTTTGCAGACTGTTTACAGAAATCTCTGTATAGAATCTCACCTTCCTTTTGTCTTTTCAATTTAATAAAAATATTATCATCAATATCTATCTCACCTGATTAATATTTGAAGAATCTCTTCAAAGGAGTTATTAGAATTGTATAAAACAATGTCAAGACACATTATAAATGAAAATGTATGACAACTACTAATTTCTGAAATCTAAAGCCACACTGACAAAATGCACCCTAATTTAGATATAGTTGGAATATGGCTGCCCTAATCTGTGCCCAGGACATCTTTCTGGCAGTAACCCGGAGTGTACCAGTTCTTAAATTTAAGTCCAACATTGCTTTGGTGAGATTGGAATTTATTTCTTAAAGTAGACATTGAAGACCCAGCTTATAGGCACACTCCTACTATACTAAGGTATTCATGAATACAAAACCTAATTGATTTAAATAAGAAGTATCAGTGGAAAACACAGTAGTGGAATCTTTATTAAGAATAACCTTACTCCTTATACCAAATCCAAAGGTAATTGGAGACAAAAAAAAAAAACAAAAAAAGAAAAGAAAAAAAAAAACCAAAAATAAACCTCTATTCTTGTTTTTACAGCCTTAATTTTCAAAATAAAATTATTTCCTGGGATACTTAATAGGTTAGTATTTGAGATATAGCTTCAAATCTTTCCAAGCTGAGGAGGGACTTAAGATATCTGTTTTTCAAGCAACTGTTTTGACTGAAGGGTATTGAATATATGAGGTGTGGACACCTCGGTCCACATCTACCCAATCCAGAGCAGATTTTTCCAATACCAATATCCAGTCTTCTGGATAAGAGATGGAACAGATGAAAGGCAGGAAACAAGTAACTTTTACTCCATTAGAAGAGTTTTCAGAAGTTAGAGAAAGCAGAATGTAATAATTTTATTATTTTATTATTGATGACACCTTAGAATAATGTACTAAGTAGATCATTTTCAACAGCACTCTACTAATTTGTAATATCTACTTTAGATTCAAAACTGAATTAGGAGCTTCTGAGGCACCTTTCAGCCTGCTATTTCCATTAGTGCTGAAAGTTGTATGACAGCTTCACCATAACAAGCAATATTTTAAAGGAAGCTAGAATTTTTGTGGTATAAGTGGTTAAAAGTTAACTTTATCTAAAAATCCCTTAAAATTTGAAACACTTTTTCCAGATTCCCTTCTTTTAAAATGAAAATGGACATAATTTTTTTGCCAAAGCAGCCTATAATAACCAAAGTTAAATGTATCTATCTCATTTTTAAACTCTTAGAAATTTGAAGAGAGTCAAATATATCCTAAAGGAAATTCCTTAAATGTTCAAATGATAGAAGACAGCTGTGCACAAGAAACTTATTTGTACAAAAATTATGTTAAAATCACTGATGGATAAAGTTGTCTTCAAATTCAGATGATGTACATTTCAAGACTTCTGCCTCTAATATAAAGGTCTTTACATTATTTACATCATAAGATTGTCCTCTTAATTCTTAAAGGAAATTATGTATCTGTAAGGATAATTCAGTTTTGCTACCTCTACTTTCCTTTCATGCTCACTGTATGGAAAAGACTATGTCTAAATTATAGTGTTAGAACATTTCATGTGAGGGATGCATCTACTTTAGTGCATGGTAGAGTTTTTGTGTAAAGATGAATTTGTGTTTTGTCTATGCTTGTTGTTATGAATTATGCACTACACCTGGACTTATGATGTGCTTGAAAGTGTAGGGCCAAGCTGAAGTCATGCTTTGGGACAAAATGTAAGACTGCCCCGCTTGTAATTTCCTCCTTCCTTAAGAGGAAAGTGCTTTTTTTCTGATGTCCCAGGTAGCTTGCTCAGTATGAACGTACTGTATCCCATTTGTTATAGAAGAAATTTGTCATAGCTATAAAGACATTTATTTCACATTGTCTATTACTTGCATGGCACACACACTGAGCTGGAAACTGAATTAGGATGCATTGCCAAACCCACGCACTGTGGAAATTGTGATCTTATGATCCTAGAAACAAATTTTAACCCTGGGCCTTTCCTCTTTGCACTGCATCTGCCAGTATACTAGTACAGAGTTCAGCTGTTATTCCTGGTCCATAGTTTATTCAGACTGAAGGACCCTAGTCCCATGAACTAAATGCAGCAAAATCACCCAAGCACTGATCTGCGTATCCCAGAAACATGGTTATTGAGAAGAAGAAAACACAGAAACACAGACATCCAGGCAGGCTCTGTTCATTTTCAGTTCAGAATCAGAAGCTTTTTATTTTTTGGCGGAGGGAACCACAGTGGATATCTAGTCCATCTCCATTGTATGACATAATTATACTAAGATATTGTTAAATCTGTTCAAAATATTTAAGTATCACGGTATTAAGTTATCTAGTATTAAGTCACTTGATATATACATACATATGTATATATAAATTACATACACAAAAAAATCATATTACAGGTTTTGAAAGAAAGTTTCAATGAGTGGTGAGGTCGAGAGCTGAGGGTGAAGGAGGTCATCAAGGCAGTGACTCACCAAGAGGTTCAGTCCCACAGTAGCCAATCCGGAGAGCAGGGACGGGACAGGGGCAGTGACTGAGGTCAGCCAGGAGCCCAGTGACTGCCAGACAAGTCCTCAGTAACCAGGCAGACCAAAGGACAAATGGGAAGTTGTGCTTGTCAGCCAGGACCAGGATTGATCAGGCATGTGGCTGGGCAGATGCACAGCTGCAGTCTGACTCCAGCCAGCATCCAGAGCAAACACCTGAGCTTAAAACCAGCAACAAAACAAGCTGGAGTTAGGCTATGCTTCTTCCAGCCCTTTCTCACACTGCTGCTTCCCCAGCCCAATCCAAGGTCACCTGCCTGCACCCTGGCAACACTGGCCTGGGGCACCAGCAGCTGAACGCCTGGGTGGGATGAGGAGGTGCACTCTGGTCCCTGACAGGAAGTCTCCAGTTTTGTCCCAGTCAAAATCAAAGGCAGGAGATGCTATTATATAACTAATTTCTCACATCTAAGTGCAGTTGCAACATCATAGATAAACAAAGCTATTAAAAGATGCAAAGGATCTCTCACTGCTCTTCTGTCTACCTTTCTGCTTAAATAAATTCTATTGCTTGGTGATCTGAAGTAAGCTAAATTATTCTACTTTTTATTTTAGAAGTCAGAAGCAATTCTGTACATCACTAACCAATTTTAAAAAGCAAAAGATACTAATATTTTCCATATTCTAAACCATTTTGCAAACCTTTTTTATATTTTACAGTGTGGATACAATATACATGGGATACATGTAAATTGCAGTATAATACACTTTGCATAAAAAGGAAATATGCAGGCAGATTCCAGAAAGCATGTAAAAGGATGAAGGAGAAACAGTGAGGGAAGAAGGCTGAGGTTTACATACTACTGTTTGATTTAAGGAATGCTTCATATATGGAAATATCACTTAAATCTTTACTAAACACGTCATCCCTTCTCAGAAACACCCTGGGTAAAATTAATGACAAATTAAATGATCAATTATAAAAAAAAGTAAGAGCAACATTGTATGTTAAATATCAAACGTAAGATGTCAGGGGATGAAACAAAACCATCTGTGGAAACACCAGGGAAAGACTGAACATAGTAGGCACATCTGTCCAAAATTATATTAGAATTTTTGAAAATATGTCCTCAATCAGAAAACATTTTAATGAAGAATTAAGTGGAGATCTGATAATTCCCCCTTTCTGGTTTTATTATAGGAATAAGAGAAGGGAAAGATAATTTTTCCTGGTTTTTGCAATTTTTCTTTTATTTTTTCTTACATAGTAGAGCCATTCCAACAAAAACCTTTCCTGCAAACATACTTCAGTCCCCATGATCTGAATGAAAATTTGAGTGTACAATCCACCACCAAAACAAGTAGCAAAGCTGTGGAAAGCTATGGAAGTCTTTGCTACAACATATTACGTCTGCTGAAATATTCTGTTGAGTCATGCTTGAGAAGTGCTCTGAATTTCTTCCCCTAGCTTTATATTGCTGAGCATGACTTAATATGGTATGGGATATTCCCCTGGTCAGTTGGGATCAGCTGTGTCTTCTCCCAGCTTTTTGTACATCCCCAGCCTACTTGCTGGTGGAGTGGTGTGAGAAGCAAAAAAAAGCCTTGACTCTGTGTCAGCACTGTTTAGCAATAATGAAAACATTCCTGTATTATCCACACTGTTTTCAGCACAGATTCAAAATGTAGCCCCATGCTAGCTACTATGGAGAAAATGAACTCTATCCCAGCCAAAATCAGCACAGAAGCATAAAGGAAGATGCCTTCTGGCTTGCTGTCCATAGCAAAACATTGAGGTACCTAAGACCCACAAACCACCTTCTGAAAACTGCAGTAATACAATCAAGCAAGTCCAGAGAACTACACAGACAAACATATATGTCTAAGTACCAACCCTCTAGATGCCTGGTTCATTTTTAGACTCATATGTTGTATACACTTAAATTTAACTACCTGAGTGTGGAGCTAAACCCCACTCCCTGGGGTTTCAGGCACTGAAACACAGCTGCCCTATTTAGGTCCATTTATGGTACACTTGCAGACTGTGCCTGTCTTATTGCTACCACTTCAGAGGTGGCATCTGAAGCATCTGAAAAGGTGTGGGATGACTGTTCTCAGGTGCCAGGGTACTAGATGGCACTATGCCCTAAGCTAAGGCCATCCTGAGTTGTGACTCTCAAATGCAGAGTTGGAAGCTGGAAAGAGAAATTACTTCTATAGATGTAGCTACCTAGCAGGTAGTCCTGACTTTTTATTTATCCACAGCAAAATGAAAGTAAGAAAACAGCATGTGTTGACACCCTTATGCTAGCTTACTCTTGATAACAGAAGGGGTATAGTGACCAAAGAAATACTAGCAACCTGAGTAAAGCCCTCCTCACAGTCTCCCTGTCAGCCAAGCATGCATTCAGAGATGTACCGAAGCTCACTTTGATGCATTTTTGCTGATGTTATTACTCACATATGCCTGACCATAGCCCCCAAAGTACGTTCATTTTTATCTCTCAGATATGTTCTTTATGAAGTGTGGAAAGGAAAGGTTTGTAGCTAAATATACTATCTTCTATACTAAACAAAAACCCACAAAATCTTCCTCAAGATATCTATTTTCCACCTTGGTAGAAAGTTTTCTGTGGCCAAAAAATGTGTTTAATTTTTCCAGATGTATTATCTGGTTTAATACAGGATTTCACCTCTATCTTTAAATTTTGTTTTGCTTTGACAGCCTCCTGACCTTCTACTTCTATGTCTGCAGCAATACTGCTCTTGTAAGTAATGTTTTAGGCTAATATATCTTAATATGATCTTTAAAGATTACATTACACTGTATTCTGGGAAATTTCTCAGTGAAGAAAATGACTTCCAATCCAAATGTAAAAATAAAAATTAATAATAACCACATCACTGACATTATTGTATTAACTAAATTAGGAAAGTGGGAAAAGTGTTTATGCTGGCATTAGATTTTCTGGTGGTGGTGCTACAGTTATTCTTAGACATTAATTTATATTTTGTTTATAAGAAATTTTAACTGGGATCCTCCTCTTGTCAGATTAAGGTCAATTTTAATTCACTTGAGAAGGCAGAGAATAAGAAATATTTAGTGCTTTATTGATTATAGATGAACTTATCATTAACCATTTTATATATAAAACCAAAATATTCTGTTTACTTCCTGCGTATGATCTTAGACTTTTTAGCATAATAATATTATAAAATAATAATAATAAGTAAAAAACCCAATCAAACAGACCCTTTTTCTCCTCTAAATCACCTGGTAAAAATCCAAAATCACTTATTTATAATCTGTTGGAAAATATTCATTTATTAGACATTGAGTACTTTAGATTTATCCTACTTACTGGTATCAGATTTTTATGAATTATAAACATCTGTGGGTCATAGATCCTGGTATAAGTTTTACAGTTTTTCAACTGAGAAAAAAAAAAAAAAGAAAAAAAATTGCTAGGAAATATAAATAGGAAAACATGCATTTTTAAGGTATTGTAAGTAAAAGACAAATTGCCTAAAAATGTGTGAATATTTAAAAAAAAAATTAGATGACCTCTGAATTTTCAGTATCTATTGAGTAAAAATATCTCAAAGACATTATGTATGGTTTAATGAAAGAGTTTAACCATTGTACAGCTGCAGTAACGAAGTAATTTGAGTGTCTAAGTGAATAAAAATAGTATGAAAAACATTGTAAAGACTTTGAACCACATCCTGATATAAATGGATTCCGTTAGCTTAAATTAAACATTTCCACCACAGATAGAGAATTACTGTGTTCCACTTGCATTCTTATGCTTAACCAGATGCAAAAACTGAGATTAAAAGGGCACAAGGATAATAAAGGTGAGTAAAAAGATGAAAAAAAAAAAACAAACCGAAACAGAAAACACCAAAGCAAAGCAATGTTTTCTCCTTGAAGTGTAGTAAGGATGTAGTGACGAGATTATTAAGAGTAGTACAAAACACCTTGGTCTACTGACATTTATAGTAGAAAAACAAGAGAAAAAATGGAATCCTTTCCCTAACAGCATGTAGCCATTGCATGGAAAACATGACTTAAACAAATTGTAGATGTGTTTTTTTCACCCTAACTTATTTAAGAGAAAACTGAATAGAGGTATATAACCAATGACATCAAGCTTCATGTTTCAGGATTTCAGTTGATTCATTTTTGTATACCACAATGCATTCTTCCCAGTCTATTCCTCCATACAACATTTGCCAGCATCCTCTTCCCCCCCCCCCCCCCCCCAAATTTATTTCAGGACCTTAACCTTCTGTTAATGCAATTTCAACAAAGGCCTTTGGACTACTAATAATTAAAGTCAGGACATCAAGATCCTATTCTGAACATCTTTTTCAGATTACACAGCCTACTTAAATATGTACTGGTAACAAAGGTAGTACATATTATTCTCTCTTTTTCCTGCCACCTCATATTCCCTCCAAAAAGTACTCTCAGACCTCTCATCCCTTCTTCCCCTCCATTTTTTATGCTGCAAAGTCAGAATCAAGAACTTCATACATAGTATTTATAAAGGCTTGTTAGTATGTGAACACCTGTGATATCAGAAATAGATTGTAGGGCAGATGTCACATACAAAGTAAACCTGTAAGTAAGAAAAAGATTAAAACAAATTATTTTGGTGATGCTAAAAGTTTTTGTCTTTGTCAGCTCTTTAATTTCTCCCTGTACTGAGAAATCTCATAAGACTGCAACAATGTGTGCACTCATGAAAATCCACATTCACAGAGTAATTTGAAATCTTAAGTCAGTGAATCTAAGCCTAAACACCTCTCTGTCCCCTAATCACCGAGAATGACATGTTGATAGATAAAAAATCCCCAGCTTTCAGAGCATCTTCTTCTGCATACCCTTAAAATTTCTGTCAGCATTAGCCTGTTTCCCAAACTGTTTTCATGCCTCAGAGAGGATCCTTCTAGCATAACTGGAAAACTATACAGTAGAATGTAATTAAAATATGGAAGTCAATGACTCTTGGAAGACTTTCTGTTTATCAGTATTAAAACACTGCTAATCCAAATGACAAATGTTCTAAGTGTGTGTTTGTCAGATAAGAATTTTGTATAATCGGTACCCTTAGGATTAACACAGGAGGCTTAAAGGTATGCTATGCATATACACACGTATGTGCACAACCTTCCTAAGCATGCAAAGAGAAGAAAATCAGCCTGAATCTATAAAGAAAGAAAAAAAAAGGCAGTAAAATAAGAGAAAGGAGAAAAATTCAGCTTACTCTAATTAAGGCAATTTAAAACATCTTTTTATTTTTCTATTTCTGACACTTCAATATTACTTCACAGGTTAAAAAACCTAGATTCTTTACTATCCTTGTCATTGGACACTCCCATTGCTTCTGCCACACAAAAAAGTCTTTTGTACAGCTAACATTATTCATTTTCTCCTAAGTAGTTAGAATCTATATCCATTTTTCATATTCATACTCAGTTTTTCTTGACATCTGCAGAAATAGGAAGAGTTCAAGATAAGTCAGTAATAATTAAATCCAACTATATTAACAGCATTATACCAGACACGGATAGCTATATTTTTCTTCATTAACTATAATAAAATATTTATGTCTTTTCAGAACAACAAGTAGGAGTTTTATAGGTTGCCTGAAACATGTTCAACATGAAACATTAAAAAGTATTTTTAGTATCATAATTCTGCCAAATTCATGCATTTGAAAATCAAAAGAATGGATTAAAAATGAGGACTTCTCTGATTTTTTTGTGTGTGTTTGGGTTTTTATGGTAGGAGAAGAGCTGACCTTTAGCTTTCTGAGCTCTCAGGATATATTTGGTTGGAATATTCCAAAATTTCTCTGCAGTCATGAGATCAATACAAACACCTTCTCCAGTTTGTTCTTTGTTTTTCTTATTTTGAACATGAAAAATGAAGTTCTATTTATTTTTTTTCTTAATTCAGGGATTATAGATTTTTAAAAGACATATCTTTTGTTAATATATAGTTGTATATTTGTCTTTCCATGGATTAATACAGCTATTTTTTAAACTATACAATGTTCTGTTCTTTGGAAGTTATTTTCCCATGACCACTTTTATTCCAGTACCATTAGATTTGAAGGTTGATTTTACACATTTTTATTTGTAAAAAGCCCAGAAATTATTTTATTTTGCATATTTGATAATGAGAAAACATATATTAATAACATCTTTATTTTAAATAAAGCAATAGAATGCTGCCTGTAAACATCTATTTATTCCCCAACATTTATTTGGAACCATCTGCTTAAAGCAAGTAAAGCTATTTCTTATATTCTAATACATTCTGCCTTATTTTCTCATGAAGAACATAATTTTGCCCCTCATCTTCTGTAAGGCTTTGGAGTTCTGATAACAAATGCATTTAATTATTTATACGTCACATTTCTGTAATTCAAGAAGCTTCACTTTTGGAATTGCTTTTTTATGGATTAGTACAGTTTTTGAGATGAAAATTAGTGCCTGAGTTTCAGACAGAGCTTTTTAATAGTGCTGTTTCAGCAGTAGTGGTGCAAAGGCTGTCTCCCTCTGCCATAGCGGCAGCTGTGGCACTGAAGGTTGTGCTGGTTTTCGCTAGGATAGAGCTAATTTTCTTCAGAGTAGCTAGTATGGTGCTATATTTTGAATTTGTGCTAAAACGTGTGTTGATAGTACAGGGATGTTTTAGTTGTTGCTAAGTAGCGCTTGCACTAGTCAAGGACTTTTCAGCTCCCCGTGCTCTGCCGGGTGCACAAGACCCTGGGAGGGGGCACAGCCAGGACAGCTGATCCTAAGTGGCCAAAGAGGTATCCCACACCATATGACGTCATGCTGAGAATATAAAGCTGGGAGAAGAAGGAAGGGGTGGATATTCAGAGTGATGGTGTTTGTCTTCGCAAGTAACCGCTACATTTGATGGACCCCTGTTTTCCTGGAGACGGCTGAACTCCTGCCTGCCCATGGGAAGCAGGGAATAATTCCTCGGTTTGCTTTGCTTGTGCTTGTGGCTTTTGTTTTACATGTTAAACTGTTTTTATGTCAGCCCATGAGTTTTCTCATTTTTACCCTTCTAATTCTCTCCGTGATCACATTGTAGGGGAGCGAGCAAGTGGCTCTGTGGTGCTGTTACCAGCTGGGGTTAAACCACAACAAGTGCCAGGATTAGTTCACAGGCTCTCAGCAGCTTTAACACCTGCCCCCACACCAATCACCAAATGCCTCATAGTTGTGATGTCCAGCTATGTCATGCTCCTGCAAACCTATCCTCACAAGCAGCTGCCAAGACAAGGGTACTCATGTTGCCTCAAACCTCTGGTAAGGATGGGTCCGCATCGACTGTGACCCTAATCAGGGTGTAAAATGGAGCTGATTTTGTTCCAAGTCCAAGGACAATGACATGGTCCCAAAGCTTTGTCTTGTGTGGCTTCAGTGTCCCTGCTGCTGTCAGGGTTGCTGTCCATAATTCCTCTGGAGCCTTGACTGAATTTTATCTCAGGCTTGCTTTCCCACGGTGGGTTATGGTACCACTCCCCTTGTCCAACAGCTACATGGACTATGGCATCAAATGTTTTTTGTTCAGTTCCTTCCTTCCTTCCTTCCTTCCTTCCTTCCTTCCTTCCTTCCTTCCTTCCTTCCTTCCTTCCTTCCTTCCTTCCTTCCTTCCTTCCTTCCTTCCTTCCTTCTTCCTTCCTTCCTCCCTTCTTTCCTCCCTCCTTCCTTTCCTTCATTTCTTCTTTTTCTCCCTTCTTTCCTCTAATCAACTCTAACTTTGAACACTGTAATGTCCAAATCATTAGAATTATCCAACTGGATAATGTAGAAACTAGAAGATATTGTTTATTATATCTTTTTACATTTTAATTAATGGAATATCCTGTTTTTATAGAATACCCTCACTCAATTTGTATGCTTCTATGTAGTCCTCTTAGAAATCACTAAAATTCAAACTACTTTCCTGTTTTTGGTTGTAAACTTTACTTCAGTGGAATTACTTTACAGTCTCTGAAGAACAGTGTAAGAGTCTGTTTGTACATCAACAATGTAAGTATCAAAGAGATCTGGGGAAGTTAAATCTGCTTTGTGTCAACATTCAGTCCTGCTCAGTATAATGCTTACGTATGATTCTCTGCCACAGTTACATCTGCCACTGATTCTACCATATACATTCTTAAACAGACATGAAATAAATATTTGTGGTGACTTAACTTAAAGTATAATTTCCCTAATACTGCATCCTCTATTGATTAAAACCTATCTTACCTGGCTTGTAGATATGCTTTAAATTCAAAGTAAAAACAGTTTCATTTGAAAAGAGGAAAGATATTATGAAAGATATTACCAATCTTGTTTTATTCTTCTCTGTATGATCTAGTAGATGGGTCAGAAGGTCTAACAGAGATTAATGATCACCATTGCCCTCTTGACCTATAGGTTGCTTATATCATCAGATGATCCAGCTAATTCTTCTTCTAATTACTTTTCTCTTGCATAATAGAACAGAAAGGAGAAGATCATCTTTTTCTTACTACTTAAATGGATTTACCACAAAAAATTCCATGACAGGTTGAAGAATCTGTTTACACAATTTATGAATCATAGCTGAGGTTACAGACTCTGTGTATTTCTCTATCAAATTACCATTTCCATTTTCTAACTGACACGCTGTGCTGTCAGCACCATTTGATACTCTCATGTCTCTGTTGTCTTTCCATCTCAATATTTAGCTGAAATCCTAAGTAAACATAACACAGACCTCACAATAGATGACTGCCAAAGGAATACTACCTCTATTCAAGTACAAATACATAGGAAAATAAGAAAGTCCACATGGAGAATAATCAATATCTGCACTGCAGAGATGCCTTAACAATGAAGTTATCTGAGAAGTGTTCGTATTTCTCTGAAGAGAATGATTTAAGAATGAAATGACAAAAGGACCAGAGAGTTGTAAAAGAGAAAAGGATAAGCCATTTATTCTCTTCGAACAGTTTTACTAGTTCAGGGAAGCAAATGATGAGGCAAAAGAAAACATCCAACAGCTTGAAGAAAGAAGAAAGCAGCCAAAGACAGGTCCCAGCAAGCTTGCCAGCTTGGTGAAGAGATTCCTAAACTAGGGAAAAAAGGAAGAGAGATTACAAGCTACAGTCAAGTATGGGAATGGTGGGCACAGGTGGAAAACCAAAGACCCACGGCAACAGGAACAAAAGAGACAGGAGCAACCTTGCTGCTAAGAAACAGGGTGGAACAAGGCCTTCCTCAAGGGTACATAGAAAAATGTGCATAGCCTGTGAAACAAGCAGGAGGAACCAGAAAGCCACATTATTGCGCAACTGCAATGTTGTTGAATGAACTAAGACATGGTGTAACTGGAATGGTGTGTGCAATGAGCAAAATACAGGCTTTTCAGGAAAGACAGGCAGGGAAGGTAGTGGGGAGGGTTTTGTCTTCAGTGTGAGGGAGCATCTTGTCTGTCCGAAGATCCTATATGAGACAGACAACAAGCTGGCTGAAAGTTTGAGGGTCAGGATCAGAGAGGAGGCCACTGTGTGGCAGGAGTGTGTTACAGGACACCTGATCTAGATGAGGAAGTGGACAGTGGCTTAGCATGAAAGCATTAAGTACAGGTAAGTTTTTTGCTTTTTATTGTATCAAGCACACACATCATTACCACTCAAAGCTTTGCTCGCATATATAAAATTAATTAAGGAAAGAACAAATAATTAATAAAAGCAAACCTTCCCATCTTCTGATTAAAGATATTAGCTGTGTTGAACAAGGTCATCACTCTAGATGATTTGGAATCCATGCCTGTCTCTGTTTTTAGAGTCAACTGATCTATATAACTCTGGGGAGGTGTCATCACTATATTGATTTGTTACATCTCCCATGAAATAAATTTAGTACTTGTGATAAGCATGTTAATGAAGATTTCTCTTAAAGCCTATGCCAACAAAATCAATTAGATATCAGAATATTTTCTCCCAAAACTTCAGGGAATAACTAAAAAGAATAGCCAAGAGTGCATTAAAGATTAAAACTAACAACTTCTTTCAAGTAGTATTTAGATTAGAAGTATCCCTCTAGCAAAAAATGCCTTTAGTAAAAGCAAAATTTCCACATTTAAGCATATTAATGATTATATGTTTTTACATTAAAAATATAAAGAATATATATAAATATGAAAAATTTTCATGATACATCTTTCATGCAAAACCAGACAGTGACAGAGTGTATAAATTACGTTGCTATATTTACAAATATAGTGGAGTTACTAGGCAGAAGATCACAATCTCATTAAGACCATATGTAGCGACAATAGCTTATCCATGCTTCAGAAGGTTATGAAAAAAATAGAAAGGGATAAAAATGGTTAAATGAATCATTTCTACTCTGTACTTGCTAAATGCTAACACTAGAAGATGACATTAAACATAATTAAAAGATTAAGAAGGTCAGGAAAACAGCTTGACCACAAACCAGAAGTTTCTAAATAAGGAGAGACAGTGATAGCTGACAACCCTTCAGCACAACATAGAGTACAGTTACAGAATTGCAGTATCATAATTCATTCAGAAAGGGACCCCCACAGGTCATCTAGTTCAATGCCTGCTCAAAACAGATGTAATCAGGTCAGGCTGCCTATGGTTGTGTCCAGTTGAGTCTTGAACACCTCCAAGGATGCAGACTTCACAAGCTCTCTGGGCAACCTCTTCCACTGACCACCTTCACGGTAAATAATTGTTTCCTAATATCTAATTGAAATTTCCCATATTCTAACTTTTGTCTATTGCCTATCATCATATTACTATGTACTTCCAAGAACAGTCCAGCTCCATCTTTTATGTATAATCCAATCAGGTAGTTGTAAACAGCACTCTGGAGTCCCTTGAACTTTCTTTCTCTTGGCTGCACTAACTCACCTCCTTCATGCCTTTCCTCATATACTTTGATCTCCAGCTCCCAACTATTATGTTGCCAACATTCTTCTTGTACTGGGGAGCCCAGAATTGGTCACACAACTCCAGATGTGGCCTCACCATTGTTGGGTAGAGGGAAAATATCACTTCCCTTGACCTGCTGGCAACACTCTTCCTAATGCAGGCCAGGAAGTTGTTGGCCTTCCTTGCTGCAAGGGAATGTTGCTCGCTTATGTTCAACTTGTCCACCAGGATCACCAGGTCCTTCTCTGCAATGCTGCTTTCCAGCTGGCCAGCTACCAGTTTGTATTAGCTTGTGAAGTTATTTCTTACCAGCGACAGAAGTTTGCATTGTCTGTGTTGAACCTCATGGGATTTATGTTGTCCATTACTTCTGCCTGTGCAGCGCTCTGAACAACAGCCCTGCCTTGTACAGTATTGAGCTCTACACCTGACAACTTACCATATGGAAACTTGCTAAGAGTCCACTCTGTCTCATAATCCAGTTTGTTAGTGAAGACATTAGAATCATAGAATCATAGAATCATAAAGGTTGGAAAAGACCTCTAGGATCACCAAGTCCAACCATCAACCCAACAGTACCATGTCTCCTAAACTATGCCCTGAAGTGCCACGTCTACACATCTTTTAAATACCTCCAGGTATGGCAACCCCACCACCTCCCTGGGCAGCATGTTCCAATGCCTGACCACTCTTTCAGTGACTAATATCCAATCTAAACCTCCCCTGATGCAGCTTTAAACCATTTCCTCTCATTCTATTGCTAGTAACTTGGGAGAAGAGACCAACATACACTTCACTACAACCTCCTTTCAGGTACTTGTAGAGAGTGATAAGGTCTCCCCTCAGCCTCCTCTTCTCCAGGCTAAACGACCCCAGTTCCCTCAACCCCTCCTCAGAAGACCTGCTCTCCAGACCCTTCACCAGCTTCGTTGCCCTTTTCTGGACATGGTCCAGCAACTCAATCTCCCTCTTGTACTGAGGGGCCCAAAACTGAACACAGTATTTCAGTGCCGAGTACAGGTGTATGATCACTTCCTTACTCCTGCTGGCCACACTATTCCTGATACATGCCAGGATGATGTTAGCCTTCTTGGCCACCTGGGCACACTGCTGGCTCAAATTCAGCTGTCTATCAACCAACACCCCCAGGTCCTTCTTTGTCTGGCAGTTTTCCAGCCACTCTTACCCAAGCCTATAGCGTTGCATGGGATTTTTGTGACCCAAGTGCAGGACCCAGCACTTCGACTTGTTAAACCTCATACAACTGGCCTCAGTCCATCAATCCATCCTGTCCAGATCCCTCTGTAGATCCTTCCTACCCTCAAACAGATCAACACTCCGGCTCAGCTTGGTGTCATCTGCAAACTTACTGAAGGTGCACTCGATCCCCTCATCCAGATCGTTGATAAAGATATTAAACAAGATTGGCCCCAAAAATAAGCCCTGGGAACACCACTTGTGACCAGCCACCAACTGGATTTGGCTCTGTTCAGCAGAAGTCTCTGGGCTTGGCCATCCAGACAGTTTTTTACACAGCGAAGAGTACACCCACCCAAGCCATGAGCCACCAGCCTCTCAAGGAGGATGCTGTGGGAGGGGGTGTCAAATGCTTTGCTAAAGTCCAGGTAGACAACATCCACAGCCTTTCCCTCATCCACTAAGCAGGTCATATTTTTATAGAAAGAGATCAAGTTGGTCAGGCAGGACCTGCCTTTCGTGCAGCCATGCTGGCTGGGACTGATCTCTTGGTAGTCTTGCACATGCCTGGTAAACTCACTCAAAATGTATCACTCCATAATCTTCCCCTGTACCCAGGTCAGGCTGACTGGCCTGTAGTTCACTGGATCCTCCTTCTGGGCCTTCTTGTAGATGGGCGTCACATTTGCAAGCCTCCTGTCATCTGGGACCTCCCCTGCTAACCAGGACTTCTGATAAATGATGGTGAGTGGCTTGGCAAGATCCTCCGCCAGCTCCCTCGGTACTCTCAGTTGGATCCCATCTGGCCCCATAGACTTGTGAGTGTCCAGGTGGCTCAGCAGGTTGTAAGCTGTTTCCTCCTGCGTTATGGGAGTTTTATGCTGTGATCCAACCCTGTCTTCCATCTCAAGAGCCTGAATACCCTGGGGATAACTTTTCTGAAGGTTAAAGACTGAAGCAAAGAAGACCTTAAGTACCTCAGCCTTTTCCTCAGCCTCAGTGGCAATGTTCAATTCCATGTCAAATAGAGGTTGGAGATTCTCTTTGGTTTTCCTTTTGTTGTTAATCTATTTGTAAAAATATTTTTTGTTATCCCTTACAACAGTGGCCAGGTTGAGTTCTAGCTGGGCTTTTGCTTGCCTGATTTTCTCTCTGCAAGACCTAACGAGGTCTCTGTACCCTTCTTGAGTTGCCTGCCCCTTCTTCCAAAAGTGGTAGACTCTCCTTTTTTTCCTGAGTGCCAGCAAAAGCACCCTGTTCAGCCAGGCTGGTCATTTTTCCCACCGGTTCACCTTGCAACACTTGGGGATAGCCTGCTCCTGCGCCTTCAAGACTTCCTTCCTGCAGAGTCCCCAGCTTTCCCAGACTCCTTTGCCCTTAAGGACTGCCTCCCAAAGGACCCTCCCAACCAGTGCCCTGAACAGGCCAAAGTCTGCCTTCTTGATGTCCATGATAGTGGTTCTGCTGACCCCCCTTCTTACTTTGCCAGGAATCGAGAGCTCAATCATATCATGGTTGCTGAGCCCAAGACGGCCTCTAAGTGCCACATCGCCCACCAGTCCTTCTCTGTTTGTGAACAGGAGGTCAAGCAAGACACCTCCCCTGGTAGGCTCACTTACCAGCTGTGTGAGGAAGTTATCTTCCATACAGTCCAGGAAACTCCCAGAGTGTTTCTTCTCTGCTGTGTAGTATTTCCAGCAGACATCTGGTAAATTGAAGTCCCCCACTAGAACAAGGGCAACCGATAGTGAGACTTCTGCCAGCCACATGTAGAATGCTTCATCTACCTCTTCATCCTGGTTGGGTGGTCTATAACAGGCCCCTAGCAGGATATCTGCCTTGTTGGCCTTCCCGCTCAACATTTCCCAATAAGCACTCAACCTTGTCATGACAATTGTTAAGCTCCATGCAACCAAAAACTCCCTAACTTCCTTGCTTATCCCTTCTGAAGAACTTATAGCCATTTATTGCAGCACTCCAGTCATAAGAGTCATCCCACCATGTCTCTGTGATGGCAACTAAGTCATAGCTATCCTGCTGCACGATGGCTTCCAGCTCCTCTTATTTGTAGCCCATGCTGCATGCATTGGTGTAGATACACTTGAGCTGGGCTATCGATTTCAATCCTAACCTCGGCACGCCACCCCTAGGCTCCTCTCCAGTGGGCCTGGCTATATCCCTTTCCTGCTTCAAAACTAGCCATTTAGAAAATTAGACAATATTAGTTACACTACCAGCCCCTGAGGAACTCCACTAGTTTTTAGTTTTACTAGTCACTAGTCTTATTAGTTACTAGTGTGAAGCTGGACTTTGCACCACTGATCACAAGTTTTTGAGCACAGGACCGCAGCAAATATTCCACTTGCTTTATTATCCACTTATCTTCCACCAATTTGCTGATAAAATGACTAAAGGAGACTGTGCCAAAGGCCTCCATAAAGTCAAGGTGCCCAGCATGCACTTTCCTGCCCTGGTGCACAGCGTCAGTCACTTCACCATAGAAAACAGTGAGTTTGATCAGGTATTCTCCCTTGGTAATCCCATCTTGGCAGATCCCTACCAATCTCTACCTTCATGTATTTAGAAATGGCTTCTGACAGGATTTTGTCCACAACCTTCCCAGGGTGTGTGTGAACCTGCAGGCTTGTAGTTATCTGGATCCTTCTTTTTGAAGATTAGTGTGACATCTGCCATTTTTAAGTCATCAAAAACTTTCCCATGATTGCCATGATCATGGAGAGCCACCTTGCAATGACATCAACCAGCTCCTTTAATACCCTCACATGCATGCCCATCTGAATTTATGGATTTATTCATGTTCAGGTGAGTTAAGTAAACCCTAACTCCTTCTTCCCCTACTGTGGATACTACTTTACTCCCAGACTCTGCTTAGAGGTACAGGGAACTGGAAGGCCTGAGAACAAACCCTACCAATGAAAACTGAGGCAAAAAAGTCATAGTCTTTTCCCTACTGCTTGCTGCTAAGTTCTCTGCTCTGTAAAGCAACTGACTCTAAAGGAAAAATGGTGTCTTAAAATCTGAATGTGGATAAATCCAAACTAGATATGTATTGTACATTTTTTTGCATCTGCAGATACATGAAACAACTTCATTAACACATTCATAAACCTAGACCCTAAGTGACACCTTAGGTTAATCTAGGATAGAATTTTAATACAGGAATAAACTAGCATAATTCCACAGTTCGTGTCTGCCTGATAAAAGTAAATGTCATTCCTACTAGTTCTTTTTGGATCTACAACCCATAAATCTATTTCAATGTATGTACATTAACGACCAAGAACCACCGGGGAGGGAAGGGAGGCAAGAGTTGTAAGTGAGATACATTATCAGAAAACTAGTGAGAAAATATTACTATCATAGAAGACTTTTCATTCTTCTTAGTCTTGGGATCATTTTGTAGGGTGGAAGGAAGATATTTTTTTATACACTATAGAGGGAGGGTGTGATAATGCAGAAAGAGATCCAGTGCAGCTTATTCAAGTATCTAATTTGTACTTAACTTTTAGACACCCAGGATCCATTCTAAATAAATTTTACTCATCTTGGTGGATCTATTAGATACTCAGGACTTGTAAGACACTTCAGTACTCCTGTACCACAGATTGAGGTCAGAGTGCCATGCAGCATCTTCAGTATGTTGGCAGCTGAATCAAGTCCTCAATGTAGTAAAGTAGATGCTTTTGAAGATCTAATGAGAAAACAAAGCCTTAAACTGTCAAGTTGTCCCCTTCAAAGGTACATGTCTATTGTCTATATTAGGAATCTTGGCACTTCCTTTAAAGGGATTAATGCATTAAAATTTAAGTACTAATTAATTGCCTGTTTTAGATAACATGATTCAAACTCATCCTGCTTTCTATAGTATCTTAGCTGGGATGAATTCAGACCACCTTAGTGGAGTGGCAGATTACTCTCATCTTAATTTAACCAGTGGTGACATCTTTAAAAGGCAATACAATTTGGGCAGTAGAAACCAATTTTGGGATTAAATGAACCATGCTTTGTATATGCCTCTTTCTCTCCACATTATATAGAGAAGGAGCAAAGACTACTAGTTTGAACTAATCAAATAATTTTTAGTTGGCAAATATAAGGTACATACTTATCATGTGAAAAGGTTGCTTCATTAATTTAATTAATTAATTATTATGCAAGACAGAACTCTACAGAAATTTACATTACATCAGATTTTAAAATAATCATGGTATTTATTTAATAAATGAGAAAAATATTAAGTAGATTTACTAGACAGATTTTCAAAATATATTTTAAATTGCTTGAATTCACATATATTAGTTTTACATGTAGATGAAGTACCCTAAGAATTTTGTAACCAAATCAAACGACAAAACACAACAACAAAACCCCCACAACAACAACAAAACCCTGACAAAAAGAAGTCTTTTAAATACTTGGCATTTAATACTCTGAATCAAAAAGTCTTTGCTTCTACAACCGTTATTTATTTTCTGATATCTTTGTGTAACAATTCCTCAAAGCATTTACATTTTTTCTTTTTTCTGGGTTAACTGAAAAATCCACGTAATGCTGTTTGCAAACCTTGAAATAAACTATTTTCTTATACAAATCTTCCTGAATCATGTTACCGATAAATGTAACACTATGACGGTTTGGTTTGGGTTGTTTTTTGCTTGTTTCTGCTTTGTTTTGGGTTTTTTTTCCTGGTTAAATTTACGATCTTATTTTCAAGAAAAATAAGTAGGAGCGTCGTATCTCCTGAAAGTGTTTACATTTTGAGATATTTATGACATCTCAGGAGCTTGTTTTCACTGTTTTCCTGTTTACAAAAAGCCTGCAAAGGGTAAAGATGTTCTAAGAGCCTCTCTTCAGCAAGTGTTAAAAAAATGTTTTCCTACTACTAACATTTTGAAGTCACAATCTCAAGATTAAAGTTCATATTATAGTAACATCTCATATCTTTTAACATAGAAATCTCAGACATCTAATGGTAGACTACTTATTCTATAAATGCTTCAAGTATTGCACTCTTTTTCAGAAGAAGAACTATCAATGTAAAATTTTGTGCTTTCTTGAAAGGCTTTTCATTTCTGCTAGACATTTTGTGGACAGTAACGCATAAATGCTTTTTATCATCCCTGCTTAATTCAACAGAAGCACATCTTGACATTTTGGACTATAATTTAGAAGCCTATCCAGTTTCTGGAGCTGCTTGTCTATTTCTGTCCATCACCAGGTAATAACTTTTCCCTCTTTTTCTGTATACTAACTTTTCAAAATAAAGCCAGATTCAAGTGTTCTGCCTTTCTGTAATAAGGGCACACTATTCTTGTTTGCATACTGTTCAGGGTGGGCTTTTTTTCCATATTTTAGCATAAACTCTTGCTTCTTTCTTCCTATTTACCACTGCAGTTTTCGTGCTGTTATACACCCCTTACTAGATTCCTTTGCCAGGAATAATGAACACATGTAGTTTATATATGATAATATGGCTCTGAGGAATTCCTGAGATGCAGTGAAGCCTAGAGTTCTTCTCTGACTTGGTCAAGGAACTATATTAAATAAACATATTATTCTAGTAACCTAAAAAGAAATATAGGCATGAGAGAGTAAAAGTTTTTTTTTTTTTTTTTTCTTTTTCTGCTGAAGTAACTTTCTGTTCCCAATGGTGTCACATTATTTGGGAAAAAAAGAGAGGATGAGTGGAAGAAAGATTAGGAAAGGTTTACACAACAATAAATCCAATACCTGAAATTCTAGGTGAGCATGAGAAATTCCATCTTATATTAGGGGTAGTGTTCATGTCCAGACTGCACACACTTTAATTTAGGTATCTAAATGCAATGCCCTGCATCTTAATTTGAAATTGAAGCTCCCTATAGATATATGTAGGGAGCTGCCTAAACAGACCATGTGCAACCATTTGAGATGCCTTAGCGAATCCAAGGTAGACGTGATGGTGGCAGATGCAATATATAATCAATGGCAAATCTGTGTCCTACTGACAAATGGTAGGATGAAGGAAATCTAAGGCATCTCATTTGGCACCAGACACCTTGTGGACAACTAAACTGAGTGCTAGAATTCCATTAGTTATAATGGGAAATTAGATATCTTGAGCTAGATTCACTTGCCTAAACATAAGCATAAAGGGATATTTGAATTGTGCTCAACAATCTGAGCATCCATATAGGAATGGCAGACATTACACAGGACAGATGGGAGAAAATTCTTTCTGGAATGGTAGCTAAGGATGAAGTCAGATACCAGAGTGCATCTCAGTTGACTAGTACCATATTTAGGCTATTGAATTGAGTTCTGATGTCTATTTTTGAGCTATTCACTCTGGACTCCTTTTATAAGCAGGGAAGAAAAAGAAGCATATCTAGGATATGCTTCTCACGCTGAAGTAGATACCTAAAATAACTCAGGTGAATCACTTCATTCAGTGTCTACTTCCTTCCCCGAGCTTTAATGGACTAGCTCAGGATCTGACTGTAGATATTCGTATACTTCTACACTGAATTTATCTCATCTACAGCTGCAAATTTGTTTTATTTTTGTCTTGTTTGCATATGCTAACACACGCAGTATTTTGTCATCAAACAGGACATAGTGTTTAAAATCCTTTTCTTAATTTTTAAATCTTATGACAGAAGACAGACAAAGGAACATTGGGAATCACTCGGATAATATAATTTACGTTATTAGTGAACTGCTTAGCAAGCAAATAGTCTAAATTTTGATAAGTTCTCTAGGAATGGGAAAAGGATCAATTTTTTAAAAATCCAGTAGATAAGGCATGGAATTTGGGCTCATGTCCACTTTCCATGAACAACAGGAAGAATGTATAGAGAACCCTTTTAAACTGAGTAAGAGACACACAGACAAGCAAAAGCATGTCTGCATCTTAGCTAAGTCAAGGACCAAAAGTGAGGGCCTGAGCTTAAATGTACTTGCAAGAGAAAAAACTGGGAGGTGAGGGGGAAGGTCACTGGTGAGGTGGCTTCTGACCTTTTCTTAACAGCAGTCTAAACCAAGATTAGGCACCTCTGCTCCAGCAAGGTGCTGACACTGAGCACACAAAGGTAAACTCTTACACAAGAGAGTGTGATTCAGCTTCTGACAGAAGAGCTGAACTAGCACCAGTGAAAGTGATCACAGTTCAAGGATAATGACCATTGGATAATGATTCTGTGATTTTGATAAAATATGGTTATAACAGTCTTCAGAAAGATAATTTCACTCATTATTTCAATGATACTTTCACAGAAGCTAAATCAGTGTCCAGTGAAGGAAAGAGGGGAGAAGAGCTCCAAACAGTTCTTTTGAGTATCTTTTTCAGTTTGCTTAGAATTAAGTCAGTTGCTACTGAAAGATAGATCAAGGATGTAATTTTCTCCTGTCATTTTCTCTTTCTGTTTCATTGGTATAACTAGTCTAAGGTAGAATTTAAGTTGTTTTGGGGCAGAAAATCTCTTTGTGATTCTGTAGAATGGGTTAAATTGGTCTCTTGCTATACAGGTGTTTCTATTGCTTTCTATCATTTATGTGAATTAATAGAAAGAGGTGGAACATTGAAAAGTCTGCACCTGGAAGCTGCGGATCTTTTGATATTAACCTTTCTATATTTACCTGATGTAAGACATAAATATTTTTATAAGCCTCTGAACTTAAAACCTTTAGAATGTAAAATGCAGTAGGTTTTCTTACTTTGCAAAGAACTAATCTTTCTTGCATCTTTTGAAGACATTACTACTACTGAGTTATTAATTATAGAAATTCAGGCATATTTAGGATCAGTTATATGTAGCTACAGTACAGCTGACTTTTGGACATGTCTACAAAAAAAAAAAAAGAAGCAAAAATCCATGTGCTGTTGAAGGTTTTTGTGAAAGTATGTTTCTGACTTTCTCCCCCAAATGGTGAACTCACAGAGTTTGACACTTTCTGACAGATATGAACATTTTGAGCATTGAATCTTATTGAACACTATGGAAACATTTCACCTTCTTGTCACCTTTCCATATAAACACCAGTAAATAATGTCAGTATGAAAGAGACGACAGAGTAACTAACAAAAGGCAAAGAAAATATGAACCTAGTATTTCTTTTGTCATGTCCTTATAGCAATCTCTTTCCCCCATATATCAAGTCTTTCAATTTTTCGACTCTATTTACTTCCACAAAGCTATTTTCCCCCCATCATCTTTGTCTAATCCCTTTTTTTTTCTTCCTATATTTCCTAGTATTTACATTCACTTATGGCTGATCAGAATACAGAACTAGAAATTAAAAAAAAAAAAAGCTAGCTATTCAAATTAGAAGTAGTTATTTTAGGCTCTCTTTATAGTTAATGCAAAAATATTACCATTTTTCTTAATGGCCCATTTCAGAATTCTATTCTTCTCTTTGACTATAAAAATATCCTGAAGTGGCTAGTTCCAGTAGGAATATCAAACTTCTTAAAATGTAAATTTGAGTAGATGAATCCTATCTTAAATTTCTAACTAGAAAAATGAAAAGGTAAAAACAGCTGGAGAGTTTAAAAAATACTACATATGTACTCTGTCATTACTTTTTCTTAATTTTCATGAAGAACTTACTCTCCAAAGAGAAAACTGATATTTTTTTCCGTACCCATTCAATATTTATATTCCTTGTTATATCTATATTTTATTCAGTTCTTGTAACAAAATATATTCTTACACTTCTCAAGCTTCTCACGACTATTTAATCTGTGAAATACTTTCTGAGACCCCCAGATACATTCTCAGCTTTGTGTATTGCCATGTTGTCCTAGAATGTATTCTGCTATCTGGACCATATGAGAATATGGACATTAGATCACATGTCTGACTCCTGCTTGCTTGTGCTTCTGCCATTAACACTTAAAAGCTCTCATTTTCCACAGCTTTAAAAGAGGAAGCAATCTTGGATAAAGTATTCATAAGCAAACTTAAAATGTGAATAATTACTCGTAAATGTTATCTGAACTGAGTATTTCTAACTCAAGAGGTTTTGTGGGAAAAGATTGTATTTATGCATAAATGAATTAGAGATGTAACGTTCTGCACCTTTTTAAATGTGACTGATATTGTGTAGATGTCAAAGAAAGACAATACAGAACAATTGTATAAATCTGAAAGATTATGTAGGGAAATTATAAAAAACAGATGCCCAGAAGAAAGAAACATTACATACATGTGTTTGTGTATTAAATACATGCATTTATGCATGCATACATATTTAGACTAAAAGAACCTTTATAAGTATAAATATCAATATATAAAGACACTTTGTGTATATGTATATACCCACTTGTGTACATAATGCACATGCACAAATGTGTACCTATATACACACATTCAAAGGATCTTTTAGTATAAAGTAAGGCACATAACTTGAAGTTTAAAATGAGGATCTGCTTCTAAATTATAAGCCTTTCCTTCTTTTGTGTATGTATGAGTGGAAGACACTCTTCCAGAAGGTAACTTACATCTGAGGTGAGATTATTTACTCCCAAAGGATGATTTTCTTTTTTGATTCACTTCTTTCAGTTAAGTATTTAATTTGGTATGGGCTTAGTCTGGGTGACAGAACATGTCCCTGTCAGATAAAAAAATTTGGACCAAGCAGATGGATGAGATAGCATCTCGGATTCCTTTAGGCATATTTATAGTGCTAAAATATAGGTGTAGGGAGCTAATTTAAACATTAAGTCTATGATCATCCATGGCATTTAATTGTCAGTTTGTTCTTTGGCTCTGTTTTGGAGGACCCCAAGTAAATCACCCAAAAGCAAAACACAGGTTCAAGGTTCAGAAAAACATATGGTCCTAAGGATATCTTATTTTGGAGACAACTGTGTAGGAGGGGATACAAATAATACTATTGCAGTATTTTTTTGCATGTTCTACATTATGCCTGTGTGCCGCATACCCTCAAAATTTTCCATATGCTCATTCACTCGCCCATGCAGAAACATGTATGTTATACATATTTTTGGGCCACTAGGGCACATCATGAAGTTCAGACGACATCTAAAGTCAGGTTCTATGTAGTGTGAACATACTGTCTTTTCTTTGCAGGAAATAGCTCTAACAGTGTAAAAAATAAGTCACTCTGCACCATTTGGTCTATGGGTTAGGAAGCACTTCCTGAAATTGCTACACGTAGCACTGGAAGTGTTTTAGCACTGAATTTTGGTTTTGAAATATTCTGCTGCTTAGTTTACTGTCCTCTTTGACTTGCTTTGGGATTGATGGGTTAACATCTTGTATGTAAAATCTAAAATATATTACTTGTGCATTAGCAAAGACAAAGAAAACGTGCCAGCTCTGTATGTGTAACCATGTGACTGGTAAGTACAGACAACTATTATCTTTAAAGAGTTGGGAATAATATTACATTTTGAACCATACGCCAGGCATTTTTCTCAGGCAAGATATCTGACGGAATGAAGTAAAATTACACATATTAAAGTGCTTTTATGTATGTTTTCCTGAAGGAATGCAAATATGCCACTAAGGAGGACTTAATTAGAAATTTTACTTCTCTTTCGGTGGGCATTAGAAAGAGCTTCTTTGCTCCATTTTAGCAAATTATTCACTTATTTTACACGGTATGTTTTATTGGCAGTAGAGGGTTTGGACACATGCTGAAAGCTAGCTGAGTGTTTAAGTGTTTAGATGAAACAATTTGAAGTTTTGTATGAGGGACAGACTATTATGAGAGTTAAAAATGTTTTTCATGGTTAAAAAAGCACTCCTAACATTAAAATAATAATTTTTTTTAAAAAATAGAGATGCTAAAGAATAATGTTAACTTGTCTAAAATGCTGGACTTTTCCCTGGCTGTATAGAGCTATCCCTGCAACCAAGGGCAGAAACCTATTATTTTTAAAATTAAATTAACCAATTTAATGGCTTCCATGCATGTGGGCAGCAGTGACAATTGCAAGGCTTCTCCTTGCAGCATGATACAGCAGTAAGTTTTATGTCACTTAGCTTTAGATATCTATAATGTAGAAGTCTGAGCTATTACCCTAAGAACCCTTTATTAACAATAGACAAATCAGATTGTTGGAGTGTAATTGATGTTTCTAAGAATCTGACAACATGTGGACAACTTCTCCTGGTGTCACATGGTCATGCTTACCAAACAGAAACATCTGCACATGGTTAAACCACCCAAGCATATCCAGCTCCTTCTTTGTGAGGTATCCAGTGGCATCCCACCTAGTCTGTAGGTGCACGCTTTTCAACGCTTCAAAATTTCAGCACTCACACTTTCAACACTTCTCCAAAAGAGCTTGTGTGCTCCTGTCCTCTGTACCATCATTGCTGGTCTGAAAAGGATACCTCAGATTGTCCAGCATGTCTCAAATAGTAATAGATGTCTGTGTAGTGTGTTCAGGCAACTGAATCAACATCAGCAAGAGATGAATCACAGAACTACAAGTATCTTCTTTCCTAAGCTAAACTGTGTATTCAGAATCACTAGCATAGATTTAGAGAAAAGTTCTGATCCTCACCACTTCCTTGTTCTTTTAAATTCCCAGATGCTTTGACTTGCTACATCTTCCTGGTCTTTTACTAGCCCATACCTTACCTCTTCCTCATCTGCTCAGGATGCCCTCAAACCTATCTGTTCTTCAAATCTTTCCATTCTCATAACTGACTTTTGCTTCTACTTTATTAATCTCAGCCCTGGGCTCTCCAGTTACCCTCTCACCACTGGGAAGCCCTCACTCCTGCTCATTCCAAAGTGCTGTTACCAGGACCACTTTCTACCATTTATCTTTTTTATTTCATATGAGTTCTCCAAAACTTTGCCATGTCTTCCTGATCTTCCAGTGTATAAGATGGCTTTCTCCTCATCTGCAGAGTCATAACCACCCCTACTTCAGTCCTTCCAGTACTTCCCCCAGCTGCATTATCTCTTTTATCCAAAATGCTTACACTCTTCCCCTTTTCACTCCTGTGCTGCTCTCTCCCTCTGCCCACTTGCCTTCTGTTCATAACTCATTTCCCCTAAAGCAGCCTTTGAGAGTTTCTTGCACACGGATCTGAAAAACTTTAAGGTGCAGCACAGGGCATTTTTTCATTTGGTCTATTATTTAACAACATCTGATTGTAAGGTATTTCATAACTTGATCTTGTTGACACACAGACTCTCATCAATGCTAAATGAGAGTATTTATTACTTAGCCACAAAAGGAAGAATTTATAACCTCAGCACAACACCTATGTTTAAAGTAGCCAATGCGCCACAAACTAGCTTTTATGATAAATACAAATTTAGGGTGCTTTATCCCTTCATTAGTGAATTTAAAGACTGACCAGTCAATGCAATATGTAGTATGCTTAAAAAAGGGGAAAAAAATGTTGTTTATTACTTTTATTCAGCTTTTTAATATGCTGTGGAAAGCAGTGGTTTGAGTGGGTCATACATCAATTTATTAAAATGCTGTTTTTAAATCCTAGCAGCTGACTAAAATATTTCAGGTGTAATTCATCTGAAACCAAGCTTTGCAGCCTGATGTATTAAGGTTTTGATATGAAATGTTTTCCACCTAGTGCATCACAACGTATTTTTAAAACTGATGATTTAGCTCAGTAACTGAATGTAGATTAAATTTAAAGTTTCTTTAAGAAAAGCAAGGCAGTTAATATTTTTGTAATCTAGCTGTCATTTTTTATCATGTTTTATCCTCATTTTCCACTTAGAAGCAGCTGTTTCTACAATAGATCTGTAACATATATTACACACTCTTTCTAATGGAGTCTATTACCATAGTTTGTCTGCAGCTGTGCAACTAGGTCCTGTTAATACAAACCTAGTGACTCCTAATATTTCATTTATTTCAATTTCCAATGTACAGAAAGAGACATCTGTATTACATATGGGGTGTTTTTACCATGAATTAAAGAACAATTAATCCAGTGACAAATCCAGCAGTTAACTTCTCTGCCTCCTCTAGAACTCCCTTCCTCCAAAAAAACCCAAACAACTAAACAAACAAAATTCCCCATTTTCTCACCCAAAACTAACTTGAATTAATATTCTCTGCTGTGTACTCTGAAATTAGGCAGACTAGTCTCTATTTTTCCTTTTTTTTTTTTTTCTTCCTGACTTACACAGTCTTCTATCATTAACCACCTAATTTGTAACAAGGGTTTATTCTTACAAATACTTAAACACTGTAACAGGTTTAGGTAGGTAAAACCAGAAGTAGTATTTAAAGGAAAACTTTAAGTACATGTTTGAGGAACCAATATCCTTCCAGGAAACATCAGCATCTTGCACCTTTCTATCTCTTACCCTTCTTTCCTATTCTGTCCTGTACTGATGAACTTTGAGTTGGGAATTGCCTTGCAATGTTAGCGCTTGCAGAATTATAACTTAAAGTTAAAAAGGATATGAATCACAGTAAGAAACCTGCATCCAAAGGACACGTTGTCTAAGCAGACAAAGATGGAAACAAGGCTAGAGAGTCATCTTGGAGGAATAATGGTAACAATACTAAACCTGCTTTGAGCTCATGTTTTCAAGTGATATTCAGGTGAGATGTTTTTGAAGACAGAACCAGTTTTTCATCTTTTCTTCCTAAGTTTTCACCATCACTATCAAAAAAAACCAAAACAAACCCCACCAAACTTCCCCCCTTCCCCACCCCAAGTCAAGCTTGGTTTCATCTGGATCTCTTTTTTAGATGGTTACTACTCATCCACAGATTACTTTCATTCAGGTGAAATATATTTTCAGCAATGCATCTATTTGCCTACTGTATGCACACAGAAGAAGATACAGGTATATCCTGAAGGAACTACACTATCAGAAGAATAATCTGCTCCTGGTCTGTAGACAGAACTATAATTTAAAATTTGGAAAGCCAGACAATTCCCCCTTTAGTGAATGCTTAATGATTTCTATAGATCGAAGTACCAAAGGGAGCTGAGTGAGCAGAGTTTGTAGGTTTACAAGACAAATGGCTTAGGACCATATTCCAAGGAGGTCAGTGAAATATATTGGATAGAAATGGATGAATTTCTAAAAAGTAGCATATATATATTGATAAAATATATACCATTTGATAATGGTATTTTTCTTTATCCTGTTCCTCTGAAAAGTTACTTCTTGATTATAGTTTATGGTAGTCTGAATAAAATAACCACTGAGCACCTTCTGGGGAGAGAAAAATATTAATGAAGTACAGATAGAATAGAACTTTTCTTGCAGAAAGTGCTGAAAAAGAAAGCACAAGTCTATCTTTTGGATGCAAATGTTATAGTGCAATAAGAGTAATGCATAAGTAAGGTACTGAAAGATGTGAATCAATATTACCACAAACACAGATTCATCAAATCTAAATGAGTAATACAGATTATTTTATCATACATGCTGAAAAAATGAATAATGAACACTAGATGTATGACTGATACAGACTTTTAAAAGTATACCAGGAAGGTATGGCCTTCAGTGTTTATTTGGTTTTTACTTTTATCGAGTGTTTATTTCCACTGTTTCTGTATAATCTGTCTTCAACCTTTTCATTACAGTACTAAGTTACTTGTTAGTTTGCAGAGAACAAAGTTAATTCCAGGAGGAAATGTGCAGTAATTAAATAATATTTTTAGGCCATTTTCTTTTTGCACACATTGTTTTTTAGATGTGTCACTGTTTTGTAAAAGAGAACAAAAGATTTATGCTCATTACATAATTAACCATTCCAATTAATGTTATTCTTCTGAGCTGAAAGTTGTGGAAGGTAAATATGTTCCAGTCAGCAGGTGTTAATGACTTTAAATAGTTTAAATAAAAACACCAAAAATTTCTAGGATGTGCCAGACAGATTATTTTGATCAGGTTATATTTGTCATGGTGCATATTATCTCCAGTTTTCAGAGATGTACAGTAATTCAATTAACCATTATATCCTGGGAATTGCATGGTTAATTCCCTGTATTTCTTCTGAATATTCAACCTGCAATATTCAGGTAGCAAAAAAAGACCAAGCATAAAGTGAAATATTTTCCAGAAACGAAGAAGATATTTTTAAAATGCTAGATTTTGTTATAAGAGGATAGAATTAAAGACTGAAGGTGGCTGCTTTTAACAAAAATAAGACAACCAAAGTTATTCATGCAAGTGATCTTGAAAATTAAAACAAACATACAGACAACTGCCCACCCTCATTGTAACAATGTGCTCAGGTTGCCTCTGAGACCATTTTCTAAAGAAATAAGTGAAATTCCTGCTACTGTCCCTAGTGAGAGCATCATTGTGAATAATCTTGTAATGATCCACGCGTACAAACACATTTGACATTACAAAAACTGCAGTAGATGGTTTGTAAGCATTAGTTTTTCTAGTTTTAAAATAAGTTTAGTATCTTCTGTGTGTGATTTAAAATACTGATTAGCTTTAGGTAGTTGGTTTTTTTAATTGAAAATGGGCATTGTACATATCTCTCAATGAAATGTCCATATAAGAGAAGGACAATGGACCTAAAAGGTCCCAGCAGAGTCCACATGGGATTTTTCTTACCCGTGTTGTATTTAGCATCTTTTAGTGTCTTAGCACTTGCATTCTGCACAAAAACTTTTTGACAAAGCAGAAGACCCAGACGACTCTCAGTTCTACTTGACTAGGCAGGTCTTCCATTCCCTCAGTGTTATAATGCTCAGGCTCTTGCATATGGATCTTCCAATTTCCTGCTGCTTACATTATATTAAATATTAGGACTTGTTGTTGTGCTCTGTGCGGATTTGTCAGCCATTCCCCTGATTACACTAAACATGAGATATGACTAAGACTTGAGCCTGCCTGCATCAATACTGGCACTGCAGGCAGCTTGGTTCTGATGTGATTCTCCGTTATCGCAGACTCAGAGAATTAAGTTCTCTATATGACTCTGACTTCTTTGGTGACTCCCAAATTTAGCCAGGATGTTCTGTACTTCTACTGATTGCTTCTTATGATTGAAAGAACGTATTTGATCTTGCAGTTAGAACATTTTCCTTTCTATTTCCTGTGTTGCATTGTGCCTTAAGCACCTTATCTTTGTTATACTAAGGGGCTCCACATGGATACTTGGAGGCCCCTCACTTTCAACCCTGCAATCTGCCTTTCACTTGCACTGCATAACCTTTCAAGTAAGATGCTATATCAGGGTTTTGGTTTTTTGGTGGCTTTTTTTTTTTGCTATTAGTCTTACGCAATTATTATTTTGCTGTTATTTTTATGGACTTACATTTGCAAAAGATGGTATTGTTATTATGGTGGGTTCTCATTGGAAGTTACTGTCATTGGGATTCCTCTCCCTTCCCCATACTTTTCTACTCCCCCTTTTTGTAGATTTTAGTCTGTACTAGAGGGAAATCAAGGCAAGGTATGACAAAGAGATAACTGTCATGTAAATATGTGATAAGCATATCAGTAATATATATGCACAGAGCTTAGCATCAAATCAGAGTGCAATTTCTGCACCTGATCAAAGCACCCTCCAGTCAGCACTAATAGCATCATAATGGGGAAAAACCCACAGGGACTTTGAATAGGTTCCTGTAAAAACTACATAATTACTATCAGTAAAATATTATGAGGCAACCATCTGCTGCACTAGAGAGGAACTCCAGAGGACTACACTTCTAAGGGACACCCCTGCCACTTCAATTCCTTGGTGACTATTGGGGAGAGCTTTCCCTTTCCCTTGCCCTTTCCCTTCCCCTTGCCCTTCCCCTTGCCCTTTCCCTTGCCCTTTCCATTTCCCTTGCCCTTGCCCTTGCCCTTGCCCTTTCCTTTTCCCTTGCCCTTGCCCTTGCCCTGTTTCCTTCTCCCTCCTGTTTTGTTTTTCCCCTAAAACAACTTTACCATTAAGAGTCAATGTACTACATCAGCTATACACCCTGCGAATAATTGCTTCTGTGCATGTGTGACAGTATGCTTCCCTCCCCACCCCACCTGACCTTTATCTCCTATAACCCTGCTCAAGCAATAACCACCAGCAGCAGTTGTAATGGATGCATCTGGTCATGATGGCTGAATCGGGCTTAAAGTGGATTTGGGAGACAGATAACAACACAGTAGCCGAGGGCTAATTTACACAATGTACCCATCTCAGCACAGTGCTGGTAAAAGTCAAACTCAAGCTGAATTTGGGAGAAACTAAAAATCTGTGGTCATTATGCAAATATGTGTCAGTCATCTTACCCCCACAAACACTGAGCAGCCCAAGAGCCCTTTGAGCTCTCCTGCACAGCAGCGGGCTGCACACCAGGATCTCCCTTTCAGTAAGGATGTTTCTCAAGATTACACCTGCCACAGAAATTCCTTACTCCTCAATATTGAAAGATTCCTTGACAAATCAGATCTTCAGTAAGTGGCTAATAACTTGCTTAACTTTGAAAAATTTGTGAAGATTATGTCTTAGATTGATTGTGCATATAATAATCATTTAGACATAAACCGTTGACCAAGTCTGGGACTAAGTTTGAATCCAGCTGCACCTAGACTCTTCTAAGGGAAGGAGTTTAGAACACAAGGCTCCTCTCTGAACCTTGTGACTCAATGGGAGGGTCTTCTTAACAGTTTTTTCTGACCCTGTCCTCTATGTATTAAATAATCAAGTGTACCTTACTATCGAATCGTGTTCAACCACTATTGCATTTACCATCAAACTTTGTTAAATCACTGTTTTATATCAATAAACATATTGCTGCTTCTCTCTTACAAGTGAAGTGCACCACTCCATCTGTGACAGCATGTAAGCCTGTCTCAGCATGATCTCTGAAATGTGAAGAAGGTATGAAGGTGAGAAGAGAGGATGCACCCACAAACTCCAGCCAGAGGTAGACTATCCAGCAAAGAAACTACAATAGCTATACACTTTAAAAGGCCATCCTAAAAGAGAAGAAGGACCTTGGAGCCCCATGAACACAGTGCAGGTGGTGTTCAGGTACCTGGACACAGCTGTCTAGAGCTATATGAGATGCAAGCATCCTGACTGACTGCCAGAAAGAGAAGGAAACTGTTGTAAACTTTAACAAATCAGTTCACCCTCTGTGATATCTTAGATAACTAATGGCCTTCAACATGACATTAGATGTGTATATATAATTTTGTGAAGTTCTCATGTGACACAGGCACATGACCTGACCCCTACCAGCCAGGGGTACTGGGAGGCAGTAAAATCCCACAAATTGCTTAACAATATAACTCCATCTCAGTTCAAAGCTGATCTCACAGATGAGAGTACAGAACATGAATTTTCTTGTCATCATCAAGCCTTGTAACACTGGAAAAAACTATTAGGAGGAAACTTCTCCCAGAATGTTGGAACTACACTCTGCAGCTGAATTTCTTACAGCCCTTGAGTTATGAGTCTTTATAGCTTCTTAACAAAGCCCTTAACAAAGCTCAAGGTAATTTCCCTGTATGGTCCTTCCAAGATCAAGTCAAAACATGGTTTACTTTGAAGATGAAGCTGGTTTCAGGAAAAGATTTAACAAATAATTTACAAGCAGAAGAGCTTTCAGGATATACTGTCGCTGTTCACTGAATAATAATGATTATAAATATAATCACATGCAGGTGCGTTCCCCCTTCTCTCCTGTACTTTCATCTTTCATTTTAAATGACATTTATGTGTAATTAATAATGTAAGTACAGGAAACAAAATTCAGATAGTCAAATCTGTTAATTAATTTCATAATGATTAGAACTATATTATCCTGGTGAAATCTGGAAGTTAAGATTGACAATAAAAGTGTAGACAAGTGATTAGGGAAGAAAATTTTATTATTAAAAAAAAGACAGGGAGTGGATCTGTGGGAAGCAGCATCAGCAGTTTGCACAGCAATTTGTGAAGAAGGGCACACAGGAAGGGCAGCTTACCCTGCCAGGCTGCTACCTTCTCTGCTCACCCATGGACTTAGGCTGCAGCCCCACCAGTCATCCCAGCTAACTGGTGGCTGTGCAAACCTACCCAGCAACTTGAGGTCTCCAGATATTTTGAAGGGCTTATAAGGCAGTGCTTTGAGGTTGTCAGAAGCATAGTAGTAGAGACCAGGCAAGGGCTGCACTCTGCAGCAGCCAGGAAGCAGACATCTAGCCTGGATAGACTGGAACAAGAGTGCACACCCCCATCCTGGTGGAGAAGAGTGGAAGCTCCACTTGCACAAGGTGTGTTTTGGTGGAGTCACCCAGGCAGCATGTGGAGGACCTGCAGGAGCAAGTCAGCAGGCCATGCTGTATTAGGGGGGGTGAACAAGAAATAGAGTATTATTCGAGACTTTCCAAGAAGAAATATTAGGGCCCTGTGGCACTGACCCCAAGGACCACTAAAGTGTTTCAACAGTGAACACACAGCACCTTGGAGAATGAGGGGTCCTGGTAGACAACAAGCTGAACATGAGCCAGCAGTGTGCTACTGTAGCAGCAAAGGCAAACTGGATCCTGGGCTGCACCCATGGGAGTGCAGAGGCAGAGACATGATCATCCCACTCTACCCAGCACTTTTCAGGCCGCACCTGGAGTACTGTGTCCTGTTTTGGTCCCCACAATTCAAAAAACATGGGAACAGGCTGTAAAGAGTCCAAAGAATGGCCACAAAGATGGTCAGAAGGCTGGAGAACCTGTTCTGTGAGGAAAGACGGAAGAAGTTAGGTCTTTTCTCCCTGGGGAAGAGAAGGTTTAGTGGGGACCTCATCACAGTTTTGTAGTGCTCAAAGAGGATGGAGGCTCTCTCTTCAAAAAGAGCCACATGGGGAGCACAACGGCAAATTGGTACAAGTTGCACTGGGAGAGGTTTCATCTTGATATAATAAGGAAATTTTTTACAGTGAGAACAATCAGTCACTGGAGCAAGCTCCGCTGGGACATGGTAGATTCCCCATCCCTGGAGCTTTTCAACATGCTACTGTATAGGGCGCTAGCTAATCTCATCTAGGCTCCCTTTCCCATGAAAGTATGGACTAGATGATTTTTTTAAGTCCCTTCCAACCTGGACTGTTCTATTATTCTACAAAGCTCTTGCGGTCAATAGTCCAGGGACAATATACTTAAAGTAACACACAAAAAACCCCATCTACACTCACTGGAATAAGGCTACTAAAGATGATTTTAGTCATGAAGTAGAAAGTGAAAAATGCTTCTTACCTATCATAGAATCATAGAATCATAGAATGGTTTGGGTTGGAAGGGACCTTTAGAGGTCACCTAGTCCAAGCCCCCTGCAGTGAGCAGGGACATCTTCAAATAGATGAGGTTGCTCAGAGCCCATCCAACCTGACCTTGAATGTTTCTAGGGATGAGGCCTCCACAACCTCTCTGAGCAACCTGTGCCAGTGTTTCACCACCCTCACTGTAAAAATTTTTTTTCTTATATCCAGTCTAAATCTACCCTCTTTAAAATTATGGTAATGTTTATCTGGAATGAAGCAGTAAAAATCTACAGAGGTTTAGAAATAATACTGTTAAAAACGTATGTCTTTATGGAAATGGAGTCTTGTCAAACAAAATTCATGCAATGTTTCAGATGCAGTTAGGATATGTGGGGGAAAAAAATGGTTTGTCTTAACTTGACCATCTCCAGCACGCTGGAGAGTGTACTGGAGTTCTATACCTGTGACTGAGATGGAAAACAGAATATGTGCAGGCTGACTTGCAGAGACCATTGATGAAATCTGTGTTTGTTCATTGTTATTTTTCAAAATGGTTTCACTGCCTGAGGTTGGCAACCATGTAAGGTCAGTGACAATATAAAAAACCATACATGTTTCTTGTGTTTTAACCACAGTAGTCACCTCAGCCCCACACAGCCTATTGCTCATTCCCCAGCAGCAGGATGGGGAAAAGAATCAGAAGGGTAAAAGAAAGAAAAGTCATGGGCTGAGATAAAGACAGTTTAATAGCAAAAGCGTAAGGTGCACATGCAGGCAAAGCAAAATAAGGAATTATTTCATTACTTCCCATTGGCAGGCAGCTGTTCAGCCAGGAAAGCAGGGCTTCATCATGTGTAATGCTTACTTGGGAAGAAAAACACCATCACTCCGAACATGCCCCCTCCCTCCTTCTTCCTCCAGCTTTTATTGCTGAGCATGACATCATATGGTATGGAATATCCCTTTGGTCAGTTGGGGTCAGCTGTCCCGACTGTGTCCCTTCACAGCTTTTTGTGCACCCCCAGCCTACTCACTGGTGTAGTGGTGTGAGAAGCAGAAATGTCCTTTACTCTGTGTAAGCACAGCTCAGCAATAGCTAAAATATCCCTGTATTATCAACACTGCTTTCATCACAAATCCAAATCATAACACCATACAAGGTACTATGAAAAAAAATTAACTCTATCCCATCCAAAGCCAATACAGTGTTCTCTTTCAGTTTCTTAGTGTCCTACATCATATTACTTCTTAATATAGATAATTATTTTGCTTTATACTTTAGTTACCAACAGTATATTATTACAATGGTAGAGAAATCAAAGCATCTGTGACAGTAATATAGTGATAAAGGGGGTAACTTTTTGGCATCTCTGTCCCATCTTGACTGTGGATCTATTTTGAGATGGCGAATCTTTCTTTCATAAGATTTATTTTTTCCTTTGTTTTCTGCTACTGACTTCCAGGTGTAAGAACTGACATCTTCTAAGAGTTAAAACTTCTGCTAGCACAGAACTAATGAAAACAGAAAATAAACACTAAAATATTCAGAAGAACTGAATAGTTCATAAAAAGAAATATATTTTAACTAGGTGAGGTAAACTAAATGCTTTATTATATTCCCTGTCATGTTCTTTACAAGCTACATGATACTTGTAACACCAAGATAAAAGTGATTGCACTAACAATATCTAAAAAGGATACCATCCATTGAATTTCATTCCTAAAATGAGATCCAACAGTGGCTATAACATATGTTGTCATGGTATTTTGCTATTATTTTCTGCTGGATATTAAGGCAATCTTTCTGAGATCTCATAAGGGAAATTAAATCAATCTATGTAAAGAAGGTATTTTGCCTACGTGTAATAAAAGAAATTTTGTTTTAACATCTCTTATACTGAAGAACAACACTAAAATCTAGCTCTCTCCTGTAACAGAAGTCCTCATTGATAACAATGTCTATTGAGTTCTGCTAAGTTTTTTCCTTTTAAGCATGATCTTTTTTCTTCTACTCTCTTGAATACGTTATAGTACTGGGAAATAATGAGTTTCAGCTGTTATAATGTTTTTATTTGCCACCTAGGTAGTCCTTCCAATGTTGTTTATTGCTGTATGAATTTATGTTAAAATAATGTGACTGATACGCAGGGGATTTTTGTCCCCATATGTAGGTCAAAACTTTATCCAGAATAGAGATATTCTATATTATTTTACTCTTTCATTTGTAATTGAGCTTTTGTTTTAGGCTTCTTTTTAACAAACATACAATTTATTCACACTAATGTTTGATATATTATTAGTATCCAAACTGCTTTCTTAGAGTCAAAACTTATCTCTTGATAAACATTGATGTAACAGTATTTACAGTAAGCTAGTCATGAAAGCCAATGCCACTAGACACAGCCTCCTTTTCACCATGGGTTCCATGGTCCCAGGTCACGGAATCACAATGCCACTTTCCTACAGTCTAAAAATAAACTCAACCTACTACTTTCTAAGCTTGGTTCATACTGGAATAGATGTTTCAGCTCTTGAAGTTTTCCTTACCTCCACATACTAATTAGTCTCTTCACAGGAAGGAACCAATCTGCCTTCTGAAGTTTCTGCTGAGCAGGTAGAACACAGCTTTACTCACTGTTATCCAGACACTCCCTTTTAAAGCTAAGTAATACACATTGTGTTACCAAAGACAGACAACAAAAAAATCCCCAAAACCCAACCACTGTCCCCTCCCCGGATTTCAGAATATCCTAAATACTTTGTTGAATGCCTGTCTTATGTTCAAGAATGAAATTATGAAAATCTGTTCTTACTAGGGAACCTAGTGGAAGGTGCTGGAATCTAGGTTTCCTCTTTCTTGGCTTGTGCTCCTGTCTTTTAAAATACTGACAAAAAGGTAAAAAACATCATTAGTATCACCACATATGCTCTTAAGCAGAGGCGCAGGGTGTCTAAAAGAGGTAGTGAAAAGTCTGTCATGAAAGGACAGTTTCAGTTCTCAGGATCAAAAATCATATCTCATTCAGAGGCTGAGGCAAACATTTTCAGCTTCCCACAGAAATCAATAGAAAGTGAATGCTTAAACAGTTAAGGATCTAAAATCTTTGTTAAATGTGGACCTGAAAATGTACATCCCAACAGGTTACTGGAAGCTAGGAGCTTTAGGATCTGTTGTCAAAAGCTAACATGCTTTATTGAATCTAGTGAACAGAAAACCAATCTTGTAAATGTTATTTTCAAACACATAAATAAAATAATTTCTGCGCATTCTTTTTCATGATGAATACACTGAAAGAGAACATAGTCAACAGCTGAAACAATGATCCTTTGATGGTTTGGTCTCCTTATAATGATAAGTGAAATGAGCAAGCATGCCATGTTTTATTAACTTTTAACTGGTAAATGCACATAAAAATCAGTGGCTAATTTTCCTATCATAGATATAAAAGGAAAATTTTGTGAAAAAGTGTTTGAGAGTTTGAAGAATATGGTATTAATTTAAAACTGTTTGATTTACAGAAGAACTTTATATCAATAAAAACGCTCTTTCATTCCTTTCGCGAAGCATATAGAATGTTATTAAAATATTTAAAATTTTTCCCTGTCCATTTCCTCCATATTTGTAAAATTCAGAGGATGGGGAGAAAAATTTGAACACTAAATCACTAGTGAGTTCACAGAACATTTGCTACCTTGCTGTACTTCAGACAGGCAGATGGATGAAAATGTTGCATAGGTTTGACAATGAAATATACCTTCCACTCAAGCTGAAAATCATTAAGACCCATGTAATATTTCCTTTTGTGCTTATTACATTTATGAGTTTTTCACTGTTTCATTCCAATTCAAATTCCTAGAGATTTGTGCCATGGTATAAATAATCCTAATCTTTATGAAATACAGAAAATAAACTAATAATAAATTCATAATATGAAATAAAAAAATAATTATCAGCATCTCTGTAATTAGTGTTTGCATTCAGCTTTCTTAAAAACTCCAGACTAAGTCCTGAAATGAAGATCTATATGCATGCCATGGTTTGTAGACACATGCAGGTAATAGGAACACTAAGTGTTAAGGTAGCTAGCTAGTGTAAAGATCTGTGACAGATAAGCAGAGCAGACCAATCTTACATCATGAACCATATTTTAATGAATACCCAATACTGAGTACCAGTTTATTCAGTGTTTAATTCAGTGCAATTAATTACTTAACCAGTGTTTCAGTTAATTAGTTTATTAGAAAGAATTAGTCTAATGTACTCTGGTTTGCTTCCCCCCCCCCCCCCCCCCGAAAACAATGTGTGTAAGGGTTATTTTATTATTACAAGACATAATAAAAGTATATCTACTTAAAGTTTGGAAATATATGTTCCTTCATCTTCCTTTTGCTCCTGAACATCCATAACAAAAATTACTTTGCCTGCTACCTAACTTGGCCTTAAAAAAAACTGGATTCAGATTAGTTGCTTAACAATAGGTGTTTAGTGCAATTTAAGATGCTTAGGATGTTTGAGACCTCTGCATAAGGCTGGAAGATAAAACACAGGACCTGCAACTACACAGGATCAAATTGCAAGGATTTCTAGATGAAGTCTGAGAATTTGAATAATTTGCTACTAAACTACAGGTTAGAATTGTGCTTACCATCAAGTGTCAGGACTGAAAGGAGTCCTCTGTTTCTCTGTCCCTGTGTGTCATGGTTTTAGCTGGGATAGAGTTAATTTTCTGCACTGCAGCTGGCATAGTGCTGTGCTTTGGACTTAGTAGGAAAATAATGTTGACAACACACCGATGGTTTAGTTGTTGCTGGGTAGTGCTTACACTAGTCAAGGACTTTTCCAGCTTCCCGTGCTCTGCCGGGTGCACAAGAAGCCGGGAGGGGAGGGGGGACAGCTGAGAGAGGGGATTCAAACTGGCCAAAGGGATATTCCATATCATGCAATGTCATGCCCAGTATGTTACCTGGGAGGAGCTGGCCAGGAACAGAGGCAGCAATCATGGCAGCGCTGGTCGGTGGGTGGTGAGCCATTGTATCGTTTCTGTTTCTGCTGGTTTTTTTCCTTTTTCCCTTTTCCTTTTTACTATATTATCATTATTGTTATTATTATAATAATAAATATTATTATAATTATTAAACTGTTCTTATCTCAACCCACAATTTTTTTTTTTTGCTTTTGCTCTTTCGATTCTCCCCCCCTCCCACAGGGGTGGGGGGAGTGAGGGAGCTGCTGCAAGGTGTTTAGTTGCCCACTGGGGCTGAACCACGACACCATGTCCAGCTATTGAGTAGAGTTTTACATTCCCATTTGTTCTGTGAAAGATGGCTGATGGACAGCCCACAGCTTTGCACTTTGTATAGTACTTTGTACTAAGTTTTTCTATATTATAACTAACTGAAACTCATCATTCTACCAAGTTAAATTTGGTACAGAACATGGCACAAGCATAGATTTTCATTTCTTTGTTATAACATGACACTCTGGCAAACAACCTGGTTAATTTTTTGCTATATAATAATCATCATTCCCTAAACCTGAACTCAGGTTCCTAAATTCCAGCTGACTGAGTATTTTTATTTAAAGTTTCATGCATCCTTAGCTAGCTATTTTACTGTGAGAACTAGGATTTAAACAGCTTAAGTGATTTGCCTAGGTTATATAGAAAGCTTAGGACAGAACAGGAAGAGATACCCATACCATGATGATCAGTCATACCTGTAAAACCATTTTTTATGGATGATACATGGCAGTTTAGCAGATAAAATCAGAAACAGTCTTCTCCAACTGTACATTTTCTGCATTTAAAAAAAAAAGAGCAAGCTACAGAAGCATTAATCATGCACTGTCTTTCTCATATTCCTATCACTTTCACATAAGATGAATGTGATGCTTCAACTGTATGAATCAGTAATCTCTGCTTTTCTGCTGATTTCAGCTTGTCAAATAAATGCTTGCTTTCATAGTAACTTTGAGAGGAGAGAGGGTAAGGAAGTTTTAAAAGCATTTCACATGTCTTGTTGATGTTTTCATGTAGAACATATAGAGTACATGTAGCTCTGCTTGATTTTTGTTTATCTTTGATTGCCAGAATATCACCTAGAAAGAAACATCTTGAAGTGCGATTCCTGTGACCATGTCTAGGGATCACCATCCTGGTAAGTAGATTAACGTAGGATTAAAGTCAAGGCTGTGCTTCCCATGATCCATTTGTTTTTCTTTCCAGCCATCATTGCTCTCAGCATGTACAGGGCCATTTCTTTTATGTTCTCTTTCACTCCTTTCTATATGCCACAAATCAAAAAGAAGAAAGGTACTTTACCTAGGCAGTACTAATGCTTTTGCCATCTTCCCTAGTATCTTCCATCCAGTGATTAGTCCAGAGCTGTGCTGATACTAGACTTTTCCATGCATTACACTATTTCTGTGTGAATGCTATCATACAGAGTAATATTGATGTATATATAGAGAGGGGCTATCTATATTTGGCTGTGAGTTTGATCATGTATCAGTTACAAAAAAACAGCAAAAAAGATGCTTAACTTCACCTCTTTTATCATGCCTGACTGATATATCTCCATACAGCCTACAGCACGATGGAAAGTTAATGTGTCATTTACCTCACAGCACTGAATCTTTGCTAGGCCAACATATCACAGTGCTGCCACACAGCTGACATACTGATGATGTATGTGCTCAAGGGTACGAAATTCTTGAGTTGCTGCAAGCTATTAGTGAACCAGTGCTGCTTCAAGTTGATTTCTGATTGCTAACTTGGCAAACAATTCCATGATATTCAACAAAAACATTTTCTTTTTAAGGCAAACAAATCGTATGATATTACTGAAAAAATCTTTTCACAATGATGTAATGTATTCTTGGCTTAAATATTTAAGATAATGTTTCACTGAAAGGAAATTTTAATGAAATAAGAATGTGACAGTGAAATTTGCTTATTATTTCTCTGAAGATGTGAATGAGATATGTCTTATGTCATACCATACTGGATGACAGTAATAATACTAATAATAATGACAGCAGCAACGACAAAAATAATAACAACAATAATATCACTCCAAATAGCTAGAATGTTACTTATATGTTTAATATAGAAAAGATGAAAATCAAAGATATCCATAGATGACAGCTGTTGCTTTAACAATACAACTAATGAAAAATTAGATGTGTCATGGTGTAAAACATTCCCTTATCTTATATCTCTCAACCCCCTCCCTGCCTTTCTTTTTTCTTAGTTCTAGTCCTTAAATGATAAGACCATACATCAACTTCATGGTCCTTCAACCTAGTTCCTCTTTGAGTTTTTTGTAGTCAAAAAAACCATGCAAATTGTCATTTAGGCGCAGTCAAGGCCACCACAGTAGGATGTCTTGTGCCTTTTGAGATGTTGCTGAAATGTACAATACATGCATGGGTCTATTAATTTTATAAAACTGGAGAGGGACTGGAGTTTTGATATCCTGTGTAGCATCTGTCAATTGCATATGAATGTATCAGATATTCTTGATTATCTTCAATTACAAGAGATGCCTATGTCTAGGCAACTGATGCCTACCACACCCTGCAAAATCAGAAACTGAATCTCACTCTTGAAGTCAGGACAAGATGATGTCTGGTAACTTCTTCATAGTACTCCAAACATCCCAAGCATCAGAGGTCACAGGGAGTATGAGTACAGAAAGGTCAGTTATCATTCATGAGAGGAATGGGGCATGAAGTACTGGATAGATCCCATTTTAGGGCACTAGCATAAAAACCACAAAATAGAACATATACATAACATATTTGCTCAGAACTGTCAAAAACATGAACCGATGTGTACTGTTTCTGTTTCTGATGTGTACTCTCTCTATATCTGTTTCATATACGGCGAAAACAGATTGGGTAACAAGAAAGTATAACACAGTCACAGCCAGCCCAGGAATGGAAACAAAAGAGCAGAGAGAGACTTGTTTCAGACTACCCTGGCTGAGGACACCTCAGGTGATTGATGCTCTTACTTAAATGCCATCAAGTACCCCTCCCCCCCAGTAGAGGAAGAAGCCTACTTTTTATTCACTACTCACTACACTTCTCTGCTGCAGAAACAGCATTCATACATAAACCATTATGAATGACAACATAATTAGGTTAAGTAAATTAGAATTCTAAAACGCAGTGTATGTTGTGTTTCTCCTTCAACCTTCCCACATGACAAGATAATTGATAGCACAGTACTGCATAGTCAGAGTAGACTTGGCTGAAAAACTAGCAATGGTGTGGCAAGCATTAAGCTTCTCAGTGTAAGGCATTTTTGTCCATCTGCATATTATACCATGTCCTTTTACCTCTTCCGGTTGTTCAGCTTCCATTTTAAAAGTTTAGATATCTGCATTCAGAAGTCCAATGTTTCCCTTGCCAATGCTATTCACAGCAGTGACACCTCTTTCCTGCTCACTTGGACTCTATATACATGTGCAGGGATTACAACAGACTTTCTGACTACAGCACTGCACAGGCAGCACTGCTTCACTGTGCTTCTTAAAAATATTCTATAAAGTCAATATGGCGTGTGTCCTCAAATGGGAATGCATTAACCTGTATATGACTACATTAATATATGTTTTGCTTGAATAAGCTAAGAATATCAGACTGTCCTGTGGAGCCCTTATCTTTCAACAGTATTTGCTCTAGCTCATTTTTTCTGTTATTGTCCACATTTTTTCAGTAGAAACTTCACGGTTATTTGCAGATGATTAACAAAAGCCGAACCCATGGAGCTTTGTGCCAACCTCTGTGGTACCCCACTGGAAACACATGTATGATGAAAAATCCTTGGTAACAACTTTTCTAAATTTTCTGTTCTCTCTTTAAGAAAAGGGTCAAATTATTTCATCTGTCTTTGCCTTTTTTCTTTCCCGCATTTGTGTTATCTATATAGAGTACATTTGTCCAAAAATAGAACAATCTGTGGTCAAAAGCACTTACATTAGCCACAGTCTAGCAGCAGTACTGAAACACTCTGAAGAATCTTTCTCAGAATAAGTGTAAAAACCACTGTACTTAAAGACAGTCAACTTAAACTTTTACCCAGTAGCAAAAATGCACTGCTGACAATAGTCTTTCATTTCTAGAGCTTCATTAACTGTTGACAGTGGAGTTGCATCATCGGTAAGGAAATGATGGCACGTCAAGAGAATAATGCTTGTAAATAGGCCCTATCAGGGAAAAACGGAATTCAGATGGGTTTGGGACCTCTTGACTTCCACTTTTGCAAAATAATGTGTGGTACTCCTTATATACTGTGTCTACGTCATTTAAGTAGCAATCAAAATAAAATATAAAAATTAATATAGTACAGCAAAATTTTGTGTAAATTGTTCCTTATTAATATCTTTCTGTGTATTTTACATGTTTGTAATATTTCTTGAAGGGACTTACTTTCCACTGGAGGGATCATTTTAAATGTATTTGATTTTACATAGTCCAGATCAAATAATTCACTGACACAATGCAAAGAATTAAATTAATTTGACCTTACATATACAACTAGCCACAATTTAAGGTGATATTAGTTTATTATTAAATGGATAATTACCAATTACAAACATACTTTGGGAATGACATTAATCACAGTTAAATATTATAAAATACAACAATTCTTTTCTTTCTACTGTCCTGACAATTTAAAAAATTTAGGTTATTAAAATTAAAGCAAATTCTTCCCTTCCATTGTGAGTCAACTAAAAGGCATTTATTCTTTAAAGTGTATAGTCAGAATGTTTCAGAAATCAGGACATTTCACTAGTAAAAAAAAAAGATAATGTAAAAGGGATCATACAGAAGTTATGGTCATTAACATTATGAATTAATGAAGTTCTTAAAGTTAGATTAGAATGTTAAAATCTACATATCCATAGCATTTCTCAAATAGTTGGTGTTATCCTGAATAATCTGTCTTGGCTTTTTTCATCTTCTCTTTCATTCTGAACCACTGTAAACACATCATGTTTACACACATACTTATTCTGTCTATGGCACTTCTGAGGTCTATTTCTTTCAATATAGTAGCAGACAAAAAAGGGTATCTTGACGAACTGCAAAGGCTAACATATGGTTGATATGTACAGTAGAATCCAGTTGACATGTTTATTATTTAGAGGTTCACAAATGATTATGCAAACTTCCCATCTACTACCATACTTATTTATTCGAGTAAAATAGAAAAATAAAACTGCTGAGATTTCTAGAACAGACAACTGACTTGGTGCTGCGTCAGCAACACACTGCATAGAAATGCTGGAGAAAATATCTGAAAGTATTCTGTGACCTACAAAGAGCTGCTGAATGTGTTTTTGTTAGAATAGTTTGAGATTTGCCTGTAGAAGTATATAGTTTAAAGTTATGCTAGCTTCTGCCTCAAATTCAGGCTTTCATCTTATGAAACCCTTTTTTCCCTCAGATCTATTTTTTTCTCCTTAATTGTTCTGTACATACATGATGAGGTAAAAACTTAAATAGTTTTGAATATCTACAAGGAAAAAAATGGTCTGATTGGTAATTAGTCAGAAAAATGATACCAGTGTATTTTTAAAGTATTCTTAAATAAAAAAGGCAAAAATATTTTTTTCTTTAAACTTCTTTTGATAAAAAATAAGAAAAAACTGCAATAATTTCTTTGTCACATGGCATTTGTGTTCATAAGGATCCCCGGTAAATGATAAATCTCTCCAGTCAGAAAATGGATTAAAGCATGTTAAGTTTCTTAAGGATTTAAAATTTTAGCCAAAGACCACTGATTTATACCATTTGTTTGAATCAGAGTATCACAGAGAAGAAATAAATTGACTGAGAACACAAATGAGAGAATAAATTTAATAATAGTCTATGCATGCAAATGTCACTGAAAAGCTTAAAAAAATTTTATATGAACAGGAGCATCATCTTTGCAGTAGAACAAGCAAAGACAAAACAGACAGAAGAGACAGGAGAATGACTGTAAACTGCCTAAATTCCTACCTCCAAAAAGGGAAAATTCCATTCTCATATGTATCAGAAGAGATTTATTAGTTGAATTAGGAATGTTTCAATCACAATATAAGACACCATGAAGAAATCATAAGGAATCTAAGTTATAATTTTGTACAATTTTGTGGTCAAGAAACATGAACTGAGAGTGAAACAAGCACAGACAAGAATGAGTAGAGTAAATAGGGGAACAGAGAAACCTTTTTTTACAACAGGATACTACAGGAGCTTTCTTGTTTAGTCTAGTAAAACAAAATCTGCATGGAATATGGCAGCTTTCTATAAATATCTCAGGGGTGCAGATGTCAGGAAGGGTAGAGACATGTGTAAAATAAAGAAAACTTTGGCATGATAAAGAACAGATACAAACTGGTCCTGAATAAATTTAGAAAAAGATTATTCTTTGTGATGGCAACATCTGATGGTAGGGGATTGAGCTCCATAACTCTGCAGATTTTCCTAGTGATAAAACAAAGATCCCAAATAGTAGTGAACTATGAAGAGGGGAGAGGATTTAAGAAGTTAAGATCCATAGAGCAATACAGGAAACAACCAAACTATCTAGAAACTAACCTGCTAGGGAAATGAGTCATAAAAGTCATAGAGTCTGGGAAAATCTCTTTGCATTGCCAAATCACCCCCTACCCACCCAATACATTATAACCAGCATTTCAGCTAAGCAGATTTCAAGGCACCTTCAGCTTGTCTAAGACAATTTGAAAGTAAAAAAAACCTGTGTGTGAGAACTTTGCATGGTCTTTGTTAGTTATATTCAAACCACAGAGTAAAACTGCTGTGTTCAGTAGAGTAGGATGGGTAGTGACTGTCAGAGCATATGTCTAGGAAGATGGATACCTGCATTCAAGGCCTTCCACAGTCATTTAGATTCATATTTCTCACACGCCAGAAGTTGTACCCTATGTGCTGCTTTAGGGCACACTATAGAAGAACATTTGCTATCTTTCCTGAAGCCAGGCCATCAAACATGAGCTCTGAAGCTGAAAAAAAGAAAGAAAAATGTAGCAATCCTCTGTTTGTGCTTGGAAAAGTCAGAAGGGAAGGGAACTACTGAAGTTTAAATACTCTGCTTGCATATTAGTTGTGTTTTGTGTCTAACAGGTCCCTGATGTAAAATATATGAATAGCAGTCCCTGGATGACAAATGGCTGCAACTTATAAATCAGTATAAATATAAAAGCATTGGGACATCAAGTTATCTTTTCATCCTTAAAGATTTTTTTCAAGTGCAATTCAGAGCAATCTGAAAATCTGAGCTTGCATCTCTCTTTAGAATTTTCTAAGATGGCTGCCAAAAAAAAAGGGTGTATATTATTTTGAAATTTTCTTTAGCTTCTTTAGAGTTTTTTTTCTTTAAACATCTCTAAATCACTAGCACTTCAATTTTTCATTGAGTTAATATAAACTCTAGTACAAAAATACACATATCAAGTTCTCAGATTAAAAAAAAATCTATGCATTTTTGTTGCTACCAAGTCTATATTACCTGTGTCTCTCTAAAAAAGTAACAAACAAATTATCTTGTTATTCATGTCAGAATTGTTCTCTGAGGACCCTCTGCATTGCCTGCATTTGTAAATCAGTATTAAAGCATTTCATTAGCGACACATCTGTTTAAGATTATTTTGCTGCTTTATTTTCCATAAAAATGTCAAGTAGTGCTTGTTGTTTGGCATCTTCTCCTCATGTTCAATTTTATGTTGTCCACTGAATACTCTTTAGCCTGGTAGAGCTTGTCATCCCTCATCTCTTACAAGATATTTCTTCTACTACATCTAAAAGCTTAAATGTCTCAATTACATTGTTTACAGTAAGAAAAAGGTTTCATATGTCATTTTGAATGAAAGAACAAACTTTTTATCTTGATGCCAGAAGCTTGATAGCAGGCTCCTGCTGCCAAGTCCTACTCAGGACCACAACTTACAAAAAAATAACGGCAATATCTTCTTTTATATTTTAACAAAAGGGAGAAAAGAAAAACAGATTAGTACCTCTGGCTAAATGTTTTTGTTATTTTTTGTGTTTGTCTAAACAAACTAAATGCTTTGCCATTGATTTCGATTGTATTCTTTCTATAGCATAACTATTTGGTTTAAATATTTTGTGGCTCTGCTCTCAGGTTATTTTTTACAAATTTGGTTAAGTAAAGAGACATATATTTAAAAATTATTTTTTTTTTGTTCTACGCTTGATGAGAAAACTCTGTCACAACATTTTTTATTCCATTTTTGAAGTACTACATAATTTAGCCTAAGAAAATATTTAATTAATAATTAGACTGTTGTTGCTTAGAAGGTTGTCATTTTCTTTAATCAACACAAGAGAAACAAAATATATGATTATTCATCTATTTTCAGAATGTACTTTTGTTTAAAAAAGGGTCATCTGGAAAATACCTGACATTTGATCAGCTAGGAGGAGAGTCTTGTTAAGAAACAAAGAAAACAAAGCTACTTGAAAAGGAAAATCTTGCTGAACAGAAGTAAATTGAGTGATAAACAGAGGAAAGATAAAAACAAACATGTACAATGAAAAAGAAACATTGCAGTACTTTGTTGTTAATTGCATTCAATGAGAAACTGGCAACCGATCTTAGAAATTCTGATAAATCACCTCCTTATTGTAATGTCTTTGCTTCTAGTAAGGAAATGCAAACATCTCAAAACATTAACATAAAGCTATGAGAATTCCCTACTGTTTTGACCTTGTGTCCTCACTGCCTGAATACATGTAATTGTTGTATGCCAGCAGGTTAACAGTAATAGGCTTTCAGTTAGAGACAGGTGAACCTAAGAGCCCTAAGACTAATCATTATGGCAAAATCTTGAAGTTAAATTTCTTTTTTACATCATATGGAAACACATAGTCCTGAGATAAGAATACTCATTAAAGAGAAACAAGGCCTACTCCGATCCTGCATGGAAAAGGCAAGATAAAACATAAATGCAGGAGAAGACCATTCAAGCCTCTGTTTCTAAACCCCAACATTTCTAAATTGCAGTCTGTCTGCAGTTTCTACAGGACAGTGAAATGTTCCCTACATTTCGCTTTACTAAAATAAAATCCCATAAATGATTGATCACAGGGAAATTAGCTTCCCAGGAAGAGGAACACCCAGTTGGGAGATTAACCACCAGCAACCACACACTGAGATCTACACAAGTTCTTACATTTCTCTCAAACTCATTTTAAGTACAGAAAGGTTCCACGGTGGACATAAGATATTCAATGATTCAGTTAACAAGATCACAGAGTCCCGACATCCACTAACTTAATTGGCATAGGTAAGTATGAGGGAAAAATTATACCACTAAATGATGTGATTACAAAACACATTATGATGGGATGACCAGTTTTGCTTTCAGCTACATTACTGTTGTATTAATGGTGGGAGTCTGAGGATTGGTTAGGGAGAGACCCTACCCTTGAGTCACAAGGTTCAGACAGGACCCCATTGCTTTCTAAGCTCCTTCTCTGAGAGGAGTCTAGGTGCGGCTAAGTCCAGTCTTAGTCTCAGACTTGGTCAACAGTTTATTTTCTAAGGGTCATAGAAGTAACCACTCATCAGGGTATTTGTTGTTAGTAACTAATTTGGCAAATGCTCAGGTCAGTTGTGTTCAGTGAGAATGATCATGGATAGGTTAATGAATAGTACAATTTATTAAAGCAACAGATACACAGGTTCTTTGGGTTACCGGTGATAAGATTGTGGTTACAAGACACACATAAATGCCAAAGATATAAGTACACTGCTAGGCTACATGTATGCAAAATATGAAGCGACTCTAATATGAAGCAAAGCAACTCTAATACGTTAGGGATTTAAAGTGACTCTACAAAGGTTTCCAATCTTACTCAAAGGCACCCCAATGGGGGGAAGAGAGGGTCACCCGTTGACTGCTCCCGGAAGTCAGAGTGGTACGTGATGGTATCTTCCCTAACACCCTCTTTCTCTTCACAAATTGTATACTATTTTTTATCTTTCAGGAGGAGCTTGAGTGACTCTAGTCATACATACCTTCATTAGTATTGGTGTAGAATTTCCCTGCTTTACTTTTAAAAGTGTAGACTAGGAGAAATTCAAAGCACAGGCCCAGTGAGGGGTGGTCGCACCTTAGAGGCAGGTAACTTTTGGGATGGAGGTGTGTTTTGATATTATAATGATATTATAATGAGTAAAGTTCACCAAAAGGACAGCATTTAGTCAAAAGCATGACGACTGTTGTCCCAGGGTAGTACATGTGCAGTGTATCACCTCCATGGCACCTCGAGTTCCCCTTTATCACAGAGCCTGGCCGCGATGCCTCCACACCACTCCAGCCTCTGGACAACTCCTCTTAGAGTCAGCACACCAAGTTCTCCTGGCATTGCTGACATCTAAGGTTACTTGGGAACTTCCGTGGAATGGATTCCTCAGATGGCATCTGCACTTCACCCTGACAGCCTCTTCAATGCTGTACCTTTTCTAAAAACATGAGTTTAATTTCTAAGTCACCTCCAGCTATTATTCCATAATTACCAGAGGTCAGTAGTAACTCTTTTGGTTTAATAACCTTACAGATGTGACAGATAAAAGGTGATATAACAGGGAACACAGTGCATTATGCACATTTATGGCTTTATTTTATTTTAATCATATTTTTAAGAAATAGGTTCAGATAATTCTTCAAATTCAGTTCATTTCACTGAAGTTCAAAATTACACTTGTGTAGCAATTGTTTTTCACAATTGTCCTTGCACACTTACACAGTTTTAAAGAAAAAAATGTCTCAAATATTTGTTCAGTACAGAAATAAAAACCTGAACAGAAAGGCATCTTTCATGTCATTCCATAAAAGTGTGGACAAAAAATGTTGTGTATTATCAGGGTATACCAGTCAGGTCATGTCATGAGCATAAGGAACCTATAAAGAGAAGTAGTTCTGGAATATAAGGATTTAGGTAATTTTTGTTACGTTTGAAAGAATAATGATTTGAAAATTTCTATGTAATGGACTAGAAATTCTAAAAAACAAGACTGAGTGCATAATAACTGTATGGTTGACAAGCAAATATGTAGTATTTGTTTTGGCATTTTTCAAAATGAAAATCATTTCACTGTGGTGCTCCTGGGTGTTGTAGATTTTCAGAGAAATAAAAGATTATTTTTTACATGTTAATGCTATGTACTGGAGGATTTTTTGCTGTGACTTTTAGAAACATTTAGTAATTTGTAGTAGATATTATTACATCTTTGCTTTAGTTACTTTTAACATTGTTCAGAGAAAGAAAAACTGTTGAATTATAAAGGCTATTATAATTTGACTGGGAAAAGATTATTACCTTGTTTTGGAATACTGTGATGAACTAAATTCACCATGTATTGCTCTCTCAAAATTATTTTGCCAGGAACTTAAGGAGAAGCAACAAAACATTCAGCTTTAAATCCTTTTCAAGACTTCAGCTTAACAGCTCCTGCTTCTTGGGAAACCTATTTCTTGAGTGATTTCAGTTATTATATTTATGCTGTATCTTATGGGAAAGGGCAGTCACTCAGTGGACAAACTGATGCAAAATTTAAGGTAGAAGAGGTTAGCAACCGTGCTTTTTTGACTCCAATAATCTTGCTGTTAAATTCTACAAAGTCCTACTGAATTCCTATTAGACCAGACTATACTCTCATTTTTGTATCCTGCAAAGAAAAAAGTTTTATTTAGGAGATCAGATTCCTGTTTTCTATGTGCTGTCTTGTTTTCCCCCCCAGAACCTAGGTTAGAGACTACAAGAAAAGTTGGAGGATGTACACTCAAATTAGGTACAGGTTTAGTGGTCAAATACAAGCAGATGTTTTGAAACAGAACCTAAAGGTTAGAAAATGTTGGTGTAAAAATACATATACCTTTTTCAAATCTACTCTAGTAGTGTCAAAAAGAGTTGGAAAATAGGCCTTTAGCAAAAGGACATATTTTTTCTTAAATCACAGAAAAAAATTAGAAAAGTTGTCTATGAATAAAGGAAAGGGAAAATAAATACTGTATAACAAAAATGGAGCAGAACCACTGAACCTTGTCTATGGTTATGGTAAGGGCAGGTGGGAATGGAAGAAGAATCCTGAATTTTGCATTAGAAGACACAATGTATGATATTCACATCAGACCGCAGGTTTCCTTAATATGCTTACAATGATCAGATTTAGACTTCTGATAATGACAGAAGCTTATTTTGGTTTGAAATCCTCCCATGACTATTTACCATAAATACAACAGGTATTTTTCAATTGAAAGTGTGAGAAGCATATTATATGTAATAAATTGAAAAGTACCTTTTATGTAAAAAACTAACAGAACATAGCTGATATATACTCCTGTGTAAGTGAATCCTGTTCAGTGGTTCCTTAGAGCCTTATACAACAATGTGGGAAGCACATGACTTTGCTGTTGGGAAACACACAGGTATCATAATTTAGTTAGTAGTTCTGGGAGAGGATTGATTCCTGTGTCACAGCACCCTTTGAGAAATCTAGGGACTTTACAATAGTTTCATGGGCTAGCTGCTGCTGAAGTGATTGTAGATTGGCTCAAACCCAAAATCTCATTAGCTATGATGTTCTTCCTGCTCTAGTCAGGACAATGAATGCACATTATATCATACTAATTAATTTTTAAATTATTTGTATAACGTTGTTAATTTAAAAGCTCATTAAATTCATGGGACTTGCATTTGCCCTTTCAAGGTTATGAATAGCTTTTTTTAATATTATCTACTTTTTAGAAAGATTATACAAAGTTTAAGAGAATTGTTGTCATAGAAGTTTATTAAAATAGCTTCTTCAAAGACTTATGAAATTATGACACAATACAGAACTTCATTTTTTAAGAATTCCATTAAAAGATTTTTCACACTCTCTTTTGGTGCTAATTTATTAATAATTTTTTCGCTGTTTGCTGTTTGCTAAGAAAACAATCACTCCATAACTGTTAACTGAAGTTAAAAGATGTTTTTTAGTTGATCCATACTGAGTTAATTTTTTAAAAGTCATGTACCAGTACTATTCAAATAGAAAAAGATAAAAATTTCTAAAGTTAAACTAAAGAAGTGGCTGACAAACTCAACTGGCTCTATCCAGAACTTAGTATTTTTTCCAGAATTTTTATTTATTATCAGAAACTTTCACATGTTCCCTTTATTCTTCCTTCCATCATTTCTTCCTTTTTTTTTTTTTGTTTACAGCTTCTTAAGAGCTGCACACTGGAAGCCTTTTGCTCGTACAAAAGTCATGTCATTAACGTCATTATTTCGTACTACTCTAAGTTGAAATACCACAAAATAAAATTTGAGGAATCGGTGATGCAAAATAGTGGTGCAGAAATTTCAGTTTCATTATTTTTCTCAGTAGAAAATTAATATTCTCTTGGTAAGACACAGATAACCTAGTGGTAACCTTGATGGTTACTTCTATATGTGTTCAAAGAGAAAAATAGAAAAAGAAAATTTCTCTGCATGATTAATTTGTCCAAAATTAGATGTGTATTTTATATAAGACAAATAAACTCTCTGAAGGTGTATGTTCTGTTGTTGACTACAAAGGCAGAATTGGATTACTAAAACAGATTCACATGTCTGCACTGAGGATGATTATTTATATCATCATCTGACTTCCACCTCTGTGGTGGACTCTGGTTTTGACTCTTCAGAGGGAAGAAACCTAACAAATTCTTCAAACCCAATCCTACAACCTGGGGTCTTTGGACAAAATGTATCTTTGAAGAGGCAGCGTTGATCTGCATTAAGAACAACAGCAAGGGAGGAAGGTACCAGCAGCCCTGTGAGGGATAACAGACAAGGTTGATAAGCAAAGTACCTGGAGTGATGTGACAGGAAGTTATCACAAAACCAACAAGATGAGGCTTAAACAGAGTCACTTCCAACATTTGCAGGTAAGCAAGAAAGTACTTGCAAGCCACCTTTATGAAGAAATCCCTTTCTGGGAAATCCCCATGCTGGGCTACCACTCTAAGGTACGTGTACACTAGGTCATGCAACATAGGGAATAAAGGTGGTCAGTTAGAAATCTGTGTGCAGTTGCGTGGCTACAATTTTGTTAGTATCAGGGGAAGAGGTGGGATGGCTCACACGACTGAAGTGTTGCAATGGAGGGATACAGGATTTTTAGGGAAAACAAGCGAGGAGAATCAGGAGGGGGAGTTGCACTTTATGTGAGATTGCAGCTGGAGTGCATGGAGTTTTGCCCGGGGATGGAGGGAGAGCTGAGTGCTTGTGAATAAGTATAAAGGAATGCACCAATATGAGTGACATTATAGTGGGTGTCTGCTATAGGTCACCTCACCAGGAAGAAATGTCTTCTACAGACAAATAGGAGCAGTGTCATATCTGCAGGCCCTGGTCCGCATAGGTGATCTGATATCTGCTGGAGCAACAGCACAACAGGGTATAAGTAACCCAGGAGATTGCTGGAAAGCATCAATGACAACTTCCTGATCCAGGTAACAGAGGACCTAACAAGGAGAGGTGATGTGCTGGACCTCATACTTACCAACAAGGAGAGGCTCGTTGGGGATGTGAAGGTCAAAGGCAGTCTTGGCTGCAGTGACCATAGAATCATAGATTCATGAGGCAGTGCAATTCAGGATTCAGAAAGGAGAGAGCAGGGCAAAAAGCAGGGTCACAGCCCTGGATTTAGAAGAGCAGACTTTGGCCTCTTCAAAGCCTAAACATAAGAAAGGAGTATACAAAAACTGGAAGCAGGAGCATGTAAACTGGGAGGAATACAGAGACCCTGCCTGAGGGTGCACAGATGAAGTTAGGAAAGTCAAAGTCTCCCTGGAATTGAATATGGCTTCTATAAGTACATAGACAAAAGGAAGACTAGGGAAAAAGTAGGCTGCCTGCTTGAATGGCGCAGAGGCCTCGGTGACACAGAACATTGGAAAAGGCAGAAGTACTTAATACCTTCTCTATCTCATCTATCTCTGATCAATATTCACTCTTAGCTGCTCTGTAATCTACCAATTTTAATCTTTTTTTCTTTTTTGTTTCTTCACCCCTCGCTGTATTTTAGTTTAAATGTTATTATGGGTACTGAACATCGTTATTATTTATGATCATACAGGCCTTTGACCAGATGAAGAAAACTGTCTTTGCCTGTAGTATCTAGACCAGGTAACTATCAAAGAGTAGATGCTGAAGGTAAGGAGGTTACTTGTTTCATGTGATATACCTTGTACTCCATCTTTAATGCATATGTACACAGGTCACCTTGGAGAGCTAGTCAAAAGCAATGAATTTTGAGGAAGAATTTAGAGAACAGTAATGGGATCTGCAGGCAATTATGGCATCGGTATTTGTGGATGAAATGCCTTAGACATTTTGTTTTATTTTATGAGCAGTGCTAAGTGATAGGTTTAACAGCAAAGATGAGGGGGCTGGAATTACTTATCACTTTTTTGTTTTCTTTAATTCTAGTTTGCAAGCTTTCATGTAAGTCTTAACTTCAGTAAATCAGTGACAGGCTGAATGACTGACCAAAGAAGTGTTGAGTTATTGCTAGAAGGAGACAAAGAAAAAATAGCAAAATAGCTGAAAGTGAGATCCTGTCAGGAGCTCAGGTCTGAGTAATTAAAACAGTGAACTAATGTATGAGGTTGAAGGAAAGAATGACATTACTGTAAAAGGAGTATGTTGGTGGATCAGAGACATGACGTGTTGATTGGAATATAAAGTTCTTTTTAGTGACCCAATATTCAGAAGCAGAAATCAGAAAAAAAATATATGTGACTTGCAAAATTTCATTCTGTAAATTAAGGTTTTGGGTGCTTTTGTGATTATTTTTTCACCACTCAACAAATTTTAAAATATAAATCAGTAGTTAATGTTTATTTTTCTTTTGTATACACACTCGGGGCTATTGAATCCTTAGAAGAATGCAGTTATACTAAGATTTGATCCTTAATTCCATAGGGAAAAATGAAGCCACATGTAAAAATATTGTAGAAGCATATGTTGCCAATATTTTTACAAGGAATCCCACTAAAATATTTCCTGATAAAACCTTAAAATTTCAGTAATGAGCTAGAGAATATAGTCTCGACTTCTAAGTGCATCAAACACATTTTTTGACAGGAACAAAGTAGTAAAATAATAAGCATTAACTGTAAATATTTCTTCTTATTTTTAAAAGAAAGAGGAAAAAAATCGGGTTCCAAATCAATAAAACATAATTATCTAAAATGTTAATTTCTTTTTATAAATTAAGGAGATAGTAATTTCACATTTACAGATAGGTGTTTTCAGATGTAAACTCCTAGAACACTTTTATCAGTGGCCTGCATTTTGTCTGTGTAGTTATATAATGCAGGACTCATCTGAATGAATGTCTGTGTTTCACCTAGACTCCCTAAACTCCCTTTACAAATAATTGAGAAAAACAGGCATTTCTAGGGCATGGCTCATCTCGTTTTAAAGTAGACTCCTAAAATAGGTCAGATTAATTGGGCCTTAAAACAATACTTACTTACAAAGCCTCCCATCTTATTTCTGTTGAAGCACATGAATCTTAACTGATGCTGTCCATATCTTCAATCTTCCACGCAACTTCTCTATTTTTAATGAAGAATTAAAGTGTACAGTGTATCTAATATAACTTTGTACCTCTGGTCTCGGGAGGAGGTAGGTATACAATATTATTCCTTGGCAACATATAGCACTTGATACAAACTGGTATGTTTCAAAGTTAAAGTTTTTCTTTTTTTTAATGTGCCCCGTGTGTGGCATATCTGTCAGAAGTGATTTAATACTATTTAAGATAGAGATAGGATCATTAAGAAAACAAAACAAAACAAAAAAACCCACAAAAACCAAAAAGCAAACAAACAAGCAAAAAACCCACAAGACAAAACCAAATGCTTTCTCCCTTCAAATATGTGGCTGCAGTCATAAATTACTTGTAGCCTAATACTACTATATGTTCCATCTGCACTGTTTTTGAGCTACCCTAATTTGCCTTTAGAAGGCAGAAAAGCTTATCAGAAATTGACATTTATGTAGTCAGTGTTTCACATGGGAAAGCATGTATCATTTAAGAAATGTGATATGTTTCTCTCTTAACCACTGTGGCAATGGTATCTAATTTCACATAACAGTACACATACTGTCCAGAATTTATTAAACAGCACAGTCTGTAGTTGTCTTTTATGTATGGGGTTTCACAAGAGGTAACTGAAAGTAAGGATATTTTCCTAACTTTAGTTAATAATCTTTATTTTACCTTTTTTGGACTGTGAAGTACTTCAAAAGATTTATCTATAGTTTATCCATTAAGGGTTTTAAAAACTTTGTAAATAATGGAGCCTTAGTTCCTTACTGGTTGAGGTATTCAGGACTCCTTATTCCAAGTCAAGCCTGAATATTTGATCTGGATGAGCAGTTTAGTTAGACAAGGTCTAACTAAAAGTGATCTAAAAGGTCTGAAAAGAGTCAGGCAAAGAGTTCTTAATTTAGTAAGTTTCTGGGAAAAGTCCTAATCTATGTTTGTTTTATTGCTCATGCAATATTTTGCTCATTGAGATTTTACCTGATGTGGTGCTTTCAAAGTCAATACACAAACAATGGTCACATTTCGTTGAAACTTTTGCCTCTAACAGACTGTGTCACAGTTCATTGAGAAATAATCCATGAGTCTAGATCTCTCTCTTAATTTCAGTTTGACATTTGAAATAATTGACAGCTAAGTTATGTTCAACCAAAGTAGGTGTAGATAACTCCAGAGCGCTATACTAATCATTCCACACTTCCTAGCATTGCTCTAAGGAGGCAAGCAAAACTAGAAAAAAGACATGTCACATAATGTCAGAATACGAAATAAAAAAAGAAACTACAGAAATTCCCAGTATCAAAGGTGTTACTATAGTAGCATGATAAAAAACATAAGAGTGAAAAATCAAAGTTAACATCCTTGGGGAAATTCTGAAGCAAAAAGAAATTTATTTCAATGTCTCATACAGTTCACAAAGACCTTACAGAAATAAAAAGAATGGATATATGCAAAACTGAAAATGGGGAGTGGAGGAAAGTCTAATTAATTCCCTATCTTTTAAAATGTTTCATAAATATATTTTTTCTGCACAAGTAGTTAAAATAAAAAAAAGATATTGTATATGTACTTAAATTCTCTGAGCATTTTTTGTTTTATTCTATCCTCATGTTATACTTTAAGTGTAGTGCAAGTCCTTTAGCATTTATTACATAACAACAATTTTTATTTTACCTAATAATTTTATCTAGATTTGGTATAATATCTTGTGAATGCTTCAAGATTACAGAATTATCCTCTTACTGCAGATAAGCATTTCCATATTAAATAATTTATAGACACTGTGATTTAGAGTGTCATCAAATATCTTGTGGCAAATTTGTCTGAGAGTCATGATCTGCCTCTTGCTTTCCTACTGCTTCAGGGAGGTAACAGCCAAGACCAGATCTAAAGATAAAGCAGTGTGTTTTCTTTGGCATAGCAATATGTCTCCACTGACCAAAAACCACAGAAAAATATAGAATATTTTCAAAGTATTTAAATAATTCAGGGAAGTATCAGATGGTTATGAGAGGTATTCATCAGATAGAACAAATGCCAAGAGTTCAAATCGATGGTGAATCTGAAAAAGCTTACTACTCTATTTCAGAATACTTCCTGTTACAGGAAGAATTTATACATCTCTGTGTTTAAATAGTAAAAGATTTGTTTTCACAAGCCAGAGCATTGAAGGTTAATTTTATGTAGCAGGACAAGAACTTTTTTTGTATGTTAACTTCTTTTTAGCTGGCCTAATATGTTTGCATACATAGATCATAAATTTTGTTCATAAAATGTCTTAAAATACCAATTAATGAAACATATCATTAATGAGACAGTTTAAGAATGATGTGGAACTGCTTGAGCAAATCCAGTGGAGAGCTATGAAGATGAAGATGATCAGGGGACTGGAGCATCTCCCATATGAGGAAAGGCTGAGAGTCTTGGGCTTGTTCAGCCTGGACAAGAGAAGACTGAGGGGGGATTTCAAAAATACCTATAAATATTTAAAGGGTGGGTGTCAGGATGATGGGACTGGACTCTTTTCAATGGTGCCCAGTGACAGGACAAGAGTCAATGGGCACAAGTTGGAACAGAGGAAGTTCCACCTGAATATGAGAAAAAACTTCTTTCCTGTGAGGGTGCCAGAGCAGCGGCACAGGCTGCCCAGGGAGGCTGTGGATTCTCCTTCCCTGGAGACATTCAAAACCCTCCTGGATGTGTTCCTGCGTCCCCTGCTCTAGGTGTGCCTGCTCAAGCAGGGGTGTTGGACAAGATGATCTCCAGAGGTCCCTTCCAACCCTTACCATTCTGTGATTCTGTGATAGTACCTGGAAACATAAGTAGGTAGTGTTACTACTTATGAGACGGTTCCTGAAAAGCCACAGTAATTCATGTATGAGAAAGAAACAATCTTTCAGAGAACGTCCTCATTCTCTACCACAGCAACATCTATGTCAAACAATAGCTATTGTGTATCATGCAGATGTTTTCTTAAATACAGATTGAAAAAAAAACCAAAACAAAACTGAAAACCAACCCTCCCCCCAAAAGAACCCCAAACAACCCAACAACAAAAATCCAAACCCAAAAACACTCAAAACACAAAGCAAAAAGGGTGAAAAGCCAAGCGTTTCAACATTCAGAGAGAACAGAAATAAATTTTCTATGCAAAGTTAAGTTCCATTTTTCCTCTCCCTAATTCAGCCTATCTGCAGTTGTTTTATGTGCAATTTTTCCTGAAAAGTTACATACACAATGATCAGGACAGAGAGTTCCCCCAAGCTGCAAACTATTTCTGTTACCACATTGCTTGGTACCTGGCTCCATGCCATTTCCTCCCTCCCTCCCTCCCTCCCTCCCTCCCTTCCTTCCTTCCTCCTCTCTTCCTTCCTTCCTTCCTTCCTTCCTTCCTTCCTTCCTTCCTTCCTTCCTTCCTTCCTTCCTTCCTTCCTTCCTTCCTTCCTTCCTTCCTTCCTTCCTTCCTTCCTTCCTTCCTTCCTTCCTCCCTCCCTTCCCCCAAATATCCATATATGTTTTAAATATATATATATGTGCACATATATATTTTTTGGGTTGGGTTGGGGGAAAGAAGTGTATTTCTTTTACTAATCCTTTTTCAGTAGAGGCCTTTGTTACAGGACACAAGCACTTCCCAGATAGTAACATGTTTATTTTCTTAACTCTGCCTTGAAACCAACAAATATTATCACTGTTTACAGAGAAATAACTTAGGCAAAAATAAGAGAAAAGAATCCACTACATATATTAAATTATTGTATGAAAAGTGCTGCTTATTTTTCAATTCTGCCACAAGTGAAACAGCATCTCACAGACAAAATTCCTTCTTTACTCTCCACTAATAATTACCAGATTATCACATGTACTAAATGGAAATTAGCAATATTATAATAAAAGTAAGAATATTACAGAAGAAGATTTTGTGATGTGAGAAATATGCCTCATTTTGTTTTGTCTCCACTCAGCATACGAGTAAAAAGCATTGCTTTTAATAACAAACATTTCTTTATCAACCATTGAACACCACATGAAGTTGTTTGGAAATGTGGATTAGTAAAATCATAGAATCATAGAATCATTAAGGTTGGAAAAGATCTCTAGGATCATCAAGTCCAACCATCAATATATGCAAATATGCACAACAGTTTAGACACCTTCTACTAAGTAATTAAAAATCTTAGGTGAAGTTAAACATGCAATTAATTTCCAATAAATATTATGTAGTCCTTTCTTAATAAATTAATTTGTTCAGTTAAGATAAAGTTTCAGATTTTGGAAGCAAGATTATATCATATCTAATACTAATAGTATATCTAATAATTTTATTTACTGCAGTTAGACTAGCCCTACTAGACTTTTCATGTTCTTGTTGGAATAGTTAGTTCACTCTTCCCCCACTGTACTCCTTTTCCCAAATATCCTCTTCTTTTTTGGCTTGTTGAGATAAAATATTTATTATTTCACCCTTAGCAATTAAACTCATAGAAAATATTTCATATGTTCATCTACTTTATATACTTTGAATTCACAGAATTCCTGATTTTTTTTCCTGATATCTCCCACCATGTCCTAACACAGATTCAGATCATAGTAGTAATAGCTGTTGTAGGCCATGAAAAAGAAATAACATAACTGTAAAGCACTGTATGTTGTTCTATATGTCTTCTTGAAGACCCATTGTTTGGCATAATTAGAAGATCTACTTTTGGAGAATCTGAAAATTTCTTTCAAGAAATTACATGAAATTACATTAAATCCAGCTCTGTTTTAATGAAGAAATAATATTGAACTTATAGTAACGTTGGGCTTTTTTCCTGAGCACTTACAAATTAGCTAGTCTTCAGGCTGTGAACTGGAATTAATTGAAATAATTATGGATGCTTCTTCTTATGCCTAAATATAGATGACTTCAGTAGAAGAACTAATTTCTACATACCTTTAGACCTACAAAATAAACTGACAAAAATTTTGCTTGGGTATGGATTTTGTTTTTTGTTTTATGTGTTTTTGATATTTTTTTGTTGCCCCCCATTACTACAAATGGACACTTAACATGAATTAGATAAATATGCCTTAGAAATGCCTGTGTCTCTCTATTGGCTCTGGAAGAACACAAAATAAATGAGTCTCACTGTTAATACAGAGAAAATTGAATTCTGTGGTTTGTTTTCAACAAGTAAGAACCCTGGATCATTTTATCATCCTGGGTAAATTTCTTGTTAGTTATTTTGGCTAAACGGTCCTTTCATCTCCAAAAGTTCCATACTGACATTGCTTTCTAACAGACAGATTATTGCTACTTTGATCCAGAAATTTAAAATTCAACAGTTTTGTATTTTGCCAAGAAAAAGAAATCCCTGGAAAATCCCATATTTTCCTTAGCACCATTTTTGTGTGTATGTATTTACGCATACATACATAACAGTTTGTCTGTTCATTTCCATAAATACATGCTATTATGAATTTTGGCTCAAAAATGTAAGAATAAAGAAATGGACTGACACATGTAACAAAACCTAATGGGGTTTAAAATGGACTAAGGTTCCAACAGTTTTTTGTTCCAATCTCATCCTCTAGTTTCATTTTTCCTCTCTCGACATCAAGGAGTTGTCACCTTTTGACGTGATCATTTACTGTGATTTACCACTTAGTATAAAGCAAAATGTTTTAGGTTTACTTGATTTCTGTTTAAAAGACAAAATGAGATAACAACTTTATTATACCTGTGGAAAACAGTTTCTTATTTGGGATAAGCATTAACTTCTGCCATAAGCTTCATTCATTGTGACACTTTGAAAGGCAACTATAATTCTGAGTTAATTTAGATAATGAACTGTTGGATAATGTCACCGAGCCCTCAGTAAATATTCCTATAGTTCTTCTTTGAAATAAATTATTTCAAACACCACTTTTCATTTATTTCCTACTATTTTGTAAAGATGTACAACCTTAATAGATTCTATACATTTGAGTTGCCTTTACATTTTGCAAGTGTATAATAAAGTGGAAGCATTTTGTTCTCATCTGTTAAAACAACCTTTGCCAATTTTATTTATAACTTGGCTTTTAAAACACTGACAGTATACTAGACAACACTTATAAAGCATGTCTAGAAGCAATATATTTGTTCTCCTTAACTGAAATCCATTCACCTTGAAAGTATGAGCTCACGAAGGATAAATGACCCAGAAGATAAGATCATTCTTATTAGGAAAGAAAGTAACTGGACTCACAAAGATTTCAGTTAAAGGGAAATTATGTTTGTTGTCTTAACTCATCCAAGTAAATGTAAAACTCTAATGATTTGTGTTCTCTGTGTATGCATATGTGCTTACATGTAACCAACTTACATTTTATGGCCATTTATTTGCTAATGTTTAACTTTTATTAGTTCCTTACTGCACAAATATAGGATTATAATGTTTGCTATAAACTGGAAGTTTTTACTGAAACCAAAAAGAAGTTATCTGCATAAATTTAAGGAAAATAATTTGATGTCCACAGATTTTTTGTCAATTTTTCCTAGCTGCTTGCTAGCTCAGTACAGCAAAGGACAGCTTTCCTTCTTCTAGTGAATTTCCACTTTCCAGGAAAGACATGGGCAAACAGTTTCTCCACTCTATCAGCTATGTACATATAATTAATTTATCTTCATGTGTCCCCTGAGTCTTGGTTTTGTCCCTTTTACTCCTGTCTCTAAATTCACACCTTATTTATCTTCTGTCTTCACTCTTTCCTACATATTTCTTATTTTTATTTTTCATTTTTCTTTTGGCTTATAATTTATTCTTACCATTATTCTTTTTTGTGTAAGTGATCCAAGTCTTAGCATTCCCTTAAAGATCTTTTCCTCCTTCCAAACACCCAAAACACATGGCTAAAATCCTGCCCATTTCCAGTCCATTTTGAGTCCTCTTTTTCACCCCCTACATCCTCTATAAATTGAGGAGTTACTAGAGAGAATTTTTAGCTTGTTGATGAAGTTCAGTGAATAAAAGCTTGTAAGTAGATGTGTATACTGACCTACTTCCTCAGCACAAAATGAATTATTAATGTGGAGAATTCTTATCATGTCACAGAATCACAGAATCACAGGTTGGAAGGGACCTCAGGGATCATCTAGTCCAACCTTTCTGGGAAAAGCCCAGTCATATATTTCTTATTTCTCATTTTCAGAAACCTGAATTTGTCCTTAATTTAGTTGTTCAAATTCTAGTAGAAGTAGTGGTACATTTTCACACCCAGAGCTGCTATTGCCACTCTGCCATAAGTTAGATCTCTAGCCTGAACTGCTCACTTAGACTCTTTGTAACCAGTAACACCATCAGAGGAGGATTAATCAGAGCTGTTCGGAGACTCCCTTCTCAAAGGGGAAACTGCCATCCTCTAAGAGTGCCTATCTTTCTTGACTGTATAGAAAGGCAAGCTGGATGACTAGCTGATTAGATTAACTGATTTTCATGGTTAGTGTTATGTTCCTCCTGTCCCTTCCTTGAACAGGTATTAATTAATTAAAAAAAAAAAAAGCAAAAGCAGAAATATTGAAGCATAGCTGCTAAGATATCAGACTGACAATACAATGAAACTGACGAAAAAGCATTCAGACACAAAGGTACAATGATATAGTGTACTGACATCGTACAAGATGATGGCTACCCTTTAGAAAAAGGGATTAGCACAAAACTGTCCCTTATTTCCTTAGCTCCTATCTAAATTTCACTCAGCAAAATCCACATCCTGTTTTGATAAGCTCTTTTCTGTCATCATTTCATGAATGAAGCAGCAGAATGACACTTCTGTAAATAAATATTTTATTTATAAATTGATTACTTTACAGGTGTAGATGCCATCATGTAGCTTGCCGTCATTCTTCCTTGATCAATCAAAACATTCTTAATCAGCTACTGATGTTCTCTCCAGTTGTCATAATCATGTGAACTACTCAAGCAGACTGTGCACCCTTGATAAACACAGCACAGTGAAGAAGTCCGTTCAAAGCTCACAGTTATAGGGAGCAATATTTGCTTTGCAAATCACTGACCCAACAACTGTCAACATCAATCAGACTGTTTAACCATGCTGGTGTAAAACTAGGAGCCTGATTCTGATCAGGCAGCACCTCCTGTATGTCCTGGTGCTGAAGAAGAGCTCTGACAGGACTGAGAAGGTGATATCTAGAATTCTAGATGCTGTTTCAGGTATCTGGGACAGGATGAACCATGTAACCACAATATTTTATACCTTAAGTCCTGCTCCAGAACAGAAAGAAAACATCAAAGGATTCTTTTCTTTCTGTCCAGGTTTATGTCTACCACCTTTTATAAGGCAGCAAAATATGCTGCAGCATGTCTGCGGTTCTCTATCAGGTGGGGTTTTTTTGGTTGGTTGTTTGGGGTTTTTGTTTTGGTTTGGTTTTGGTTTTTTCTGCTTTGTCTGAAATATGCTTAGTTCTCACAACAGTTTCCACTCCTCAGCATCCACAGTGGGTGAATGTGGTGCGAATGAAATAGGATACAGCTGTAATGGTTTGCATGAGCTAAGAGTAATTCCACAGCAACCGTCCAGCAAGAAAAGCTTACCCTTCACAGTGCACTTCTAAGGACTGAACATGGGCAAGTACATGGTTGTGGGACAGGATATTTCACCCCTGTAAATAAAAGACAAATTTGAATGCACCTGCATGAGATTTTGGTACAATATGAGTGTTACCATGCAGATGTGGATACTTTATAAAGAGCGACCAAGTGTGAGCTCACTGAACAGTGAAGGTGCACCCAGTTTTTTATTTTCAGTCTTAAATTCTTAATATAATTTTTCTGGTTACATGAGATTTCTCTTGTTGTCTCAATGGCATATGAATATAATTTCTTTGACTCAGCCCCACCTGAAATCTTTATCCAGTCCTTCGTCCTCTTGTCTTTCATTCTATTTTGTGATTTGACTGTTTTATTATATCTGATTGTCATTATAAGTATTTTCTCCACTGAAGTCCAAAATTCCTTGGTCTTTCAACTCGTCCAATACAGAATTGAAGATTTTTGTATTCTCCCAAGTGGAAATAAGATATGATAACATCAGTTTCACCTTATGACCCCATTTCCCATGTTCTTCACTTACTTCAAAATCAGTTCACAGAGTTTAGAAAGACCTCCAAACAGTCCCTGAGACTTTTCCAAACCAAACGTTCATGCATTCAACTAATTCCTGTCTGCATATACTAAATATTTAAATAAATTTAATAACAGTGGGGAAGAAATTGCACAGGACACTATTTTGTCATATATATACACACACACACACATATATAAAAACATGTAAGAATGAAATACCTAGACGAGATTTAGGAATAATGGGGGTTAGAATCTCCTTTTTTTTTTTTTTTTAAACAGTAAAATCTCAGTTCAGTGAGGACTTAACTTAGGTACATTACTGCATGTACATGGATTTTACAGCTCTATGAGACTCACATGGAGAGGGTGAATTAATGGGACATCAAATAAATCTATGAGCAAACATACTCAAAGCAAGCAAAGGGAATAATTCTTTACCCAGCAGAGAGTTAAAAGAGTGACAGTCCCAGCCAAAGAATACTTCAGATGCTGAGGGTTTACAAAGGTTCAGAAGAAATGACATGAGATTCCCATTGGACACCAGAGGGAAATCCGATTGGACACACTGAGGACAGTCAACCATTGGAATAATCTCCCCAGGGAAGTGGTTGACTCGGCCATGTTGGACACCTTCAAGAGTCGTCTGGACAGGGTGCTGAGCCATCTTGTCTAGACTGTGCTCTTCCTAGAAAGGTTGGACTAGATGATCCCTGAGGTCCCTTCCAACCTGGGGTTCTGTGATTCTGTGAGATCATCAAAATGCAATCTATGAAGATTGAAGATTGATAGATGCAGTCTATGAAGACTCTTAACAGTAACTAAATTAATAACTTTGTCTACCTCAGGAAGTCTATGAACTGCAAAAGTTTGGAGGACAGTAAGGTGGGTTCTTTAAATAAGAGTTAATTATGATACAGTCTAGGTACTTGCCTGATCATAGTCAGAATCAAGACACTAAGACACTACTACAGGTAATTAGATCTGACACTACATTGCTACTTTTATACAAGACAGCAAAACTGCTCTCTTCTCCCTAAAAAGAATATATAGGGAGTTTAACCCAAAACTATGGACTGACTGAAAAATGACAGGAAAACATTTTAAAACTCATACAAAGAACTGTGGAGGAATGGAATGTAAAAATATTTCCTGGATGAGATGTTATTTCACATCAGTAGGTCCAGAAGATTTATATCAGATTCATTAAAAGTTTGTGGTAGAATCCTTGTATTGTAGGTAACTAAGCTTATCTAGTAATTTTCCTACTTCAGTTCTTTTTACTTTGTCTGAGGAAGCCAATATCTATTATTTTTTATTATTATAGTTTATCAGTACTGCAGAAGAGTAGGATTTAATTGTTGCTATTTCTGGAGATATCTGATCTTCCTCTTATTTATAATCCCATTTGTCTATTTTTAAATTACACACATCTAAATAAAATTAAATTGGTGGTTGCTCAAAGAAAAACAGGTAGTTTTTGTTAGGTTATATGATAAAGCTAATCTGCAGACCTACAGAAGAGCTCAGAGAGACAATGTCAGGGGAGGAGCCATGCCAGGCTACTCCCAGACCCATCACAGTGGCTACCAGTCCACCATATCGAAGTGTCGTTAGATACTGGCAAATGGATAACATCAAAGAATGAAGAAAAAATGTATAGATTCACAAGGAACATCAAGGTTTATCAGCAAACGTAGAATCTAGGAAGCCTGAAATCTGTTGGGTTTGTTTTTTGGTTTGGGTTTTTTTTTTCTTATATGTGTCTATGTATAGTACACAGTTATTTTTATGTGCTGTTATTCTGTAGGTAGGGAGGTGATGGGAAAAGTGGGATAAAGACACTGAAAAGCTGGGGTTAGGATTTGTCTGATCAGTTTAAACATACAAAAATTGGGCAACCATATAATAGTTTAGTTACTAAAATTACTTATAGTGAAGAAGTAAACTAAGTCTGGGCCTAGATTCCTAATATAATGTGGGTAGGTAAGCAATTAATAAATCTAAGAATCCATTCATATATATCTTTCAACAGAAAAGTCATATGACAATCAAAAAACCCTCAAAACAAATAGGAAAAAATATTGCTCTGTAAACCCACAGCAGTAGCAATATAAGCATCATTTTGAAGCACCTTCATGATCCACTTGAGATGAATTTGAAAGACCTCACAGTATCAAGCCTCACTTAATCATTGGCTTGTTTACTAGCTACACCTCCTACACACGTGATTTGGCAAGAAGTAAGAATAGTCTCAAGGCTTTTCTAGAATATCAAGAGTTTTAAAAGGTCAGGAATAGGCAAGATAATCTTTATAGCTGTTTACTAATGCTGAAAGCCCTTGCAAACTAGACATGTTACTTCAGAAAATGTTCTCCCATTTTCTTCAGGAAAATCTAGAAAAGATGACATGAATTGATTTAAGGATCAATTCATCACAGCGCTGATTGACTCTTGGGAAGAATAAAATGACAGTAGTTACCATGAGCTTCATGGATTTTGCTCATGAGTATTCAGTCAGTATCTCTGAGGAGTTCCACATTACTCAAAGCATAAACCCTTGCAGAAGTTGCATTTAATTATCATGTACATTAATGTAAATTGAAATACCAAAATAGACAGTTATAACACAGGCTTCCTTGCTGAAGCAATGCTTTCCTGATGAGCCAGCCCTCACTTTTTATTTTATGCTGAACATGATAACTTTACACCAGCAATCTCAGTGATTTGTCTAAAAACTTAAGGAGTATCCTCTGAATAAGTGGTCCAGCTTTCCTTTATGGTTAAATACACCGGTGCTAAGTGAAGGTAAATTGGTATTTATAGAAACTATTTATTTTTTGAATGTGCAACAACAAAAATGCATATATACTCAAATAAGAGCACCACACTGCAAATCCAAAACAGAAGGGCCTTAGGTTACATTCAGAGGAGTACAGTCACAGAGTTAATTTCACAGTTGTATAAACTATGAAAAAAATAAACAAACTTTAGAAAGATACTAATTTTAACAGCTTAGTCTATATTTCACCATAACAGAACAGGCAAGGGAACAGTAACATGAAAAGTTTTCTCAGCCATAAAACCCAATTGAATGATTTCACAAAGGTAAAACTGTCCTTGGAACAATTCAACTTTGTTTCCACTAAAGAGGCAAAAATAAAAAAGAAAAAAATCACACAAAAAAAAAAAAACCAACCAAACAACAAAACACTACACACTCAAACAAACAAGAAAACAATGCTCTTTAGGGTTATAACATGAGCAAATAATCTCAGAAAACATCCTTGTTGCAACTGGTCAGAGTTGGTATGCATGACACATGATACACACGATATGCCAAATATTATTACATTAAATTCCCCTTTTGCAGTGGCCTTTTATGAGTAGTTTGTGAGTTTGGTTTTATATAGTATGGCTATACAACAGTTTGTCATATATAAAAAGAAGAGATGGCATAGAAATGTTACCATTCCTCAGACAAGTAAAACAGAAACATTGGGTAAATCTCTGAAATGTAATAACATAGATTATGCCTATACTATAAATGTATTATAGCAATGTCTTTATGGAAAAGACACTTGCCACCACTGTCATAACAGAACATCTTTCTTGCAGGGTCTATTTTTCTGCTTTGAGAGGACAGTAGGTCTAGAGTTGGACTTATATCTTAGCTGCCAGAAAGAGCTGGAAAGCTAGCAAATTGCACCTTTTATAAAGAGCAGATATCCAGATCTTCAGTTTATTCAGCTAAATCCTGACAGTGTCATATGTTACCTCAGTTGAGGTAGAATTTATTAAGGGATGGACAAACATAGTAGAAAATAAAGACGTAAACTTTGAAACAACCATAATGTTGCAGAGAAATGTCTTGGCAGGTGGTATTAATCATTTATAGAGGATAACATAATAATTTTTGTTCAGAATTAGAGTCGGTATGAAATACTTCATTGGTAGTAAAAGAACAAGAAAAACATGACAGCACCTACACACAGTACAAAAAATCTCCTGGAAATTTCATTTTGTTAATAATTATTTTTAATAGTTTTTAAGCATGGAGTTGAAAAGATCTTGGCATCTTATGACAAAAGAGAGCTCACAAGGTATGAATACTGTGGAAAATGTCAGGCATGCTCCAGAACGTAGTGCTGGGAAGGGATAATCAGACAAATGCATGGAACATAGAAAGCTTAAATGAAGGAGATGTACACACAGGGGAGACAGAACTTTTACTGGAATAAATCACAAAACCTTTGAAATGACATATATGTAAATCAATCTACCTCAGTAGAACAATAATACATAACTGTTTCTCTTCCTTAAACGCTCATTGTCCAATCTGCACTGCATATGTGCACAAATAAATATGTTAATAAATAGGGGTAATATTTAAAATCTCAAATCACACAAATCCATTTTTTGATCTAAGATAGCAAGTCCTCTTCCTAGTCACAAGACTGAAAAATATGTTTAAGGTTTTCAAAGACCTCATGGTTTTCAGATAAAACTCACTGTAACTCTTATCCATCATATGATGAAGTAACACTATGCCCAGTACATCCACTGTGAAATCTAGAAAGTTGCAAAATCTTAATTTCTTGTGATGCCTATCAAATCCTCTTGGAGGTATGTCAAAGGACTTAAGCAAGTATTAGTCAAAGCACCTCTGGATGTCCTGGACAATTCATAGAGGCACTGATGAATTGCCCAAGTGATTATTTTCATTTTCTTATAGCTACAAACATGAACAACATAATGGTAGAACACTGTTCATAAACACAGTCTCTAAATTAAATAATTGCCAGAGTACATGCATATGCATCCACTACCATGTTTTCACATGATGAGGACAACAGAGATAGATATAAAATATTTTCAGAACAACAATTCACAAATCTATGGTGTTACCACATCATCTGATTTATAGATGTCTTCACTAGCTCCAAAGCATACGTATTTTTGTTGTCATGTTCAGAAAAAGGGTATATGCTCTGTGTGGACAGTATTAATTTTGGACACAAGGAGGACACCTGCAAAAACAACACTAAGGAGAGATGAATATTTCATAAAGAAAGCAGGATGTTAATATTAAAGTCTGTAGTAACATAGACCTGCTTATCTCATTATGCTGCAAAACATGGGAAAAGTTAAGCAGATATAAATTTCTATAGTTGTATTTACCTCAGAGTGTTTTTGCAAGACAAAAATCTAGTCTACTCATATATTTTTTCCAACTGCTATGTGAACTGCATCTTCCAAATACATATCCAGATTATTTCCTGGCCTGAGAAGTGTATGTTTCAACATCCTCTGTGGGATCTTTCTTCTGAATTGGACTTCAAAGTTGGACATTAAAAATAAAAAAATGTATAAATCATAATGAGCATGAACCAAATCTGTTTATGTGCAGTAGTGGTGTTTTGTTTTTAAGTAACTTTTGTTAAGTACTATTGATCTAAGTTATTACTAGCTTTGAACATTCAGCAGTGTGCAATACACAAGAAAATGAAGAATAAACTGTTACGATTGTTTCCATGGAGGCTAAGTTTCTGTATGAAGACTAAAAGCACAGAAAATGAGCATGGGAGTCAGAAATAACATGAAAAGGGAGAAAATAAGAAAACAGCTTAATCAGGAAACCAACAGTATTTTATAAATGTAAGCAGTTATAATGTGATTTAAGAATACCGAAATAGGTGAAGACATATCTGAAGGCTATAATTTTGTATTTTGCCTTCAGGCAAACCTTGAAGGTGCTTTTGCATTTAATGGTATGCAGTATGACATCGTAGAGAAAGGTAGAGTGAATGGCCAGACTTCTCTGTTACCATATCAGTGGTCTGCACAAGGATAATTCATTTGAACTCTAAGTAGGCTAAACCTGGATTTTTCCCCTCCTTTGTGGCACAATGTTTCTGGCTGAAAATGAGATGAAATATTTTGGTTTTACTTGATGCAGTTACTGCAGAGGTAAAGAGATGAAGGGCTTAATAGCACTAATAGCAGTGAATCTAAACCAGGGCTTTTTGGTCTGCAATCTACAGGAAGCTAAAATAGTGTTCTATAAAATCCTGAGTGTCATGGAGAATGTTGTTCACTCTCTTTCCCAGAGAAAGATCTATGGTGCCAGGTTCAGAACAAATAAAATGAAATACTTCTTCACACAAAACACAGTTAAGCTATTAACTGTTTGCCACAGGACATTTTGAGTGCTCTAAGTTTATGTGTGCTCAAAAGAAGGTTTGGACAGATTTTTAAAGAAAAATGCTTTGAAGTCTATTAAATAGAAAGAAATTCCCTCTGGGTCAGGAAGACCTTGAGTCACAAATCATTATACACTGGAAGAATGTAAGCATCTAAGAAAACATTACTGCACATGTCCTGTTCTTCTACTCTTTCCTAAGCTTCTGCATTGCTCCTGTCAGAAACTCCATATAGAACTGGAAGGGTTTTAGTACTGATGTTCTATGCCATTCTTTGGCTATATTCTTAAACATGTCATTTGTAAACAGGAACCTAATATGTGTGTGGAGACTTGCAAAGGGATTAAACTCCAAGACAAGACTTCTATTAACAAACAAGAATGAAAACAACAGTGTAATAATAAATAATGCAATCTTTACCATTTATTCAAGTCAAATCAACACCAAAGTTCTCACTTAATCATCTTGTAGCTGCTGCAAATGTACTTTGAGTTTGGGACTCCCAGGAATTCCAAGACTTCCTCCTCTTGTCAGACTACAAAGAGGAAAGTTTATCTGTTTTGAAATCAGCTGGAGTTAGCAAAATCATTTTAATGTATAATCATATATTTATGTATTTGAAATATAAATATTGAAACTGAAATACCAACACCAATACCAAATAGATAATGGCTTTATCTAAAATTTTGTATTATTTTCTTAAATAATTCTGAAGGCAAAATGGAAAGATACATTGCCATAATAAATTTCATGATGCTGCTGCTACTCATGGTCAATTTATTTTATTATAATGTGATGAGGAAGGCTTAATTTTATATATTTAGTTGCTGAGCTTGGAAAAGCTACAACAACAATTTGTAATTTTATGACAGAACTAATTTTTATTTGGTTAATATTGTTATCAGAACTCTGTTTTCCAGCTCAGCTAGGAAAGAAAAAAATAGTTCTCCATGGGCTAGTAGAATTCACATGCCAGGGTTTTAATACCAAATGTGTCTGAGTTCAGAATAGAAATGACTCATTAGTATGAAATAGTTTAACATTGTCAAGTGTATTAAACAGAAAATTGAAAGTGTAAAACTACAGTTTTTGAAGTCCTTTATGAATTCTTGAACTGATGATCACATATGGACCTCTGACAGAGATTATTTTATATTTGCCCTGAGATCTCAGATCATACATGATTTTGCTGGGTTGTGACTGTGCTGTTATTTCCAATGAAAATGGAAATAAGGGCTTGTCAAGCCATGATCTCACTCTAAGATTCACGGTTAGTATTAAACTGAAACCCTGTATCGTGCAACCATGACAATATTTTAGAAGCACCAAAATACTACAGTGCTGAAGAACTTTTATGTGGTTTACTATAAAGGAACAATGAATTAAAGCAATTTAAAAGAAATACTTACCCTTTTTTGGAACTATACTATTCTTCTCTTTATTAATCTAAAAATAAAGCCCTAGGCTTAAGACTCTAAATAACAAAAAATAAAAGTAAAGCTGGTAAAAAATAATTGGAATTTGCTATTTTATTATTTCATAGAAAAGTACTGCAGCTTCACTTTTTCCAGGTCGTTACTTCTCTTATATTCAGTTCTGCTAAATTCTTTTCTTTAGACTGTTGTTCAATATTCATTTCAGATTCAGGCAGATCAGTGAAGCTCTGTACTGGTTTTGCCTGGTATCGAGTTAATGTTCTTCATAGTAGCTTGCGCATGGTGCTGTTTTGGATTTATAGCCATCCATTGGGGTCCTCCAGTTTTCCCACCAATTTCTGTGATTCCTATGACAGCATAACTCTCAGACTGTTCACAAAACTCTAGTTCCTCCAGTTTGTTTCCTAGACTATGTGTATTGGTATATATGCACTTGAGGTGGCTGGACTTAGGGTTCCTGTCTCTGGAAGGAGTTGGAGAGCATTTGTCACTACTCTGGTACATGTGCTCATCCACCCTATTGCTTATGAATATATAGGTGTCACAGCTTTGGACCCCACCTCCCAAGTTAATTAGTTTAAAGCACAACTCACTATGTCAGCCAATCTGCTAGCAAAGATTCTCCTGCTTCTTCTAGGTAGGTGGATCCCATCTCTCTTCAGTAGGTTGTATTAGTCAAAGAACTTGTTGTTGTAGAAGCCAAAGCCCTGGTGCCATTACTAGCCACAAATCCAAGTATTGATCTGCATGATGCATTGGCTTCTGCCTACATCCTGTCTCCGACTGGCAAGAAAGAGAAATTTAAAAGGTCTGAGGTAGTTTTTAATTCTTCTGTTAATTTTAGCTCTGCTAATTTCACTTTGTGGCTAATATTGCGATATATATAGAATCAAACCGTACCTAAATATTAGTGATGACAAGATGTCTTTTTCTAGAAGTCAACATTTAATGATTTTTTTTTTTCAAAATACATTGCTCATCTTTCGTGCTTTGAACACATTAGAACAAACTGAAAGATGTAACTAAAGGGAATTTTATTTCACAGAGAATATAAGGATATACACATTTTGAAATCTCCAGATTGACTTTTTTTTTCAGCTTTACTCAATAAAAGATGGATGCAATATAATCATAATGCAGTTGTAGAGTCATGGTCAAGACAAATTTCACCAGTGGCTCTCTAATGTACTTAGAATCAGAACCTTGTGTGGTGGAAATCAGTAAATTTTCATCAGTACAGATACAGGTATAATTTACAAGTAAGATTCTACACCTACAAGTTTTTTCTTTGAGGAAAAGGATAATCTTTCAGCCATTTCAGTAATTAGCCTAAATCTTCATACACAATAGCTCCATTTTACAAAAGTTGCATGAAAAAAACCTGTTAGGCCAGCATAGCTACTGTAGATTTTCCATAAGGAATAAAGCCTCAAGTGCTATAGTTAAGACCTTAGTTAATTAAACATTAATCTCTTCATTTACTGTATGTGTAACTTAATTACAGAACTAGTTTTAGAGTCATTTATCATTTATGGAATATGAAATAAAAATAAATCTGTTTAATCACACTTTAATCAAACAAGCAATTCATCAATTAATTCAGCATATCACACTTAGTCCACAGCTCTCTAATTAGACTTTAAAGTTTGTAGTTCAGAGTAAAATAACAATGCCTTCAGTGATATCTTAGAGCCAAACTTCAATACTTCAATATCTATCTCCATGTTTTGACAAGCTGATTATATTTCACAGTTAAGATGAAAAAGCTTTTCAGATATCATTAGGATGCTATTTTCTTCCTTAAAAGATTAGCCAGAGATGCACATTTTATGTTCATACTTTTTATGTTTTAATTTCTCATTAGCACCTTAAACTAAGCGATCATGTCCTCCTATAGCTAATGTTTACACCTGATTTTTTCCCCTTGAAATAAACACGTTGCTAATCTTTCATGCTTTGAACCATCAACGAATCTTCTGTAAAGTGCACAAAAAAAGCTCTGAAGTTCCAGCTGGCAATAGTATTTCATATTTTAGAAAACTATAAACCCACTTTTTTTAATTCCAGCTTAACATAATTATATCTCTTAGAAGGAATCTTTAGTCACATTTTACAGCCTCCTGATTTAAATTCTGCTGGTTGAAGTGGTATGTTTCATATTAATTAAAAAAAAACCAATGTAGAAAATAGTCAAAGGAAAAATGTTGTTCTGATGTATAAATTAGAATCATAGAATCATAGAAAAATTAAGGTTGGAAAAGACCTCTAGGATCATCAAGTCCAACCATCAGTCCAACACTACCATGTCTCCTAAATCATACCCTGAAGTGCCACATCTACGTGTCTTTTAAATACCTCCAGGGATGGTGACTCCACCACCTCTCTGGGCAGCCTGTTCCAATGCCTGAGCACTCTTTCAGTGAAGGGATTTTTCCTAATATCCAACCTAAACCTCCCTTGATACAGCTTGAAGCCATTTCCTCTTGTTCTGTTGCTAGTAACTTGGGAGAAGAGACCAACAACCACCTCGCTACAACCTCCTTTCTTAGAATGCAAGTTAAACTAAAAAAATACAACAAACAACCCACCTTTGTGAAGATTACGACTCTGATTTTGTGGTACTTTAAGACTAATCCTGATTTATGCAAACACAGAGATTGCAACTTTTCTGTACCAGATTCAGCACTGTATGACACTTGATTTCACTACATACATTGTATAAAGTGTCTTCTTCCTCTGCTAGCATACTTTAAATTCCACCTTAAACTGGAAATGTGTGTATGTTTTATATGATGCAGGTGACAATACTGAGAAATCAAAAAATCTACAGATTATCTACAGATTTTTTAATTGGTAAAAATTTATTCTTTCTCATTTGATACATTTTCCCTGAGACCAGCTTGGAAAATTTCTCAATGCCAAGTTGAGAAAGACTACTGAACTTGATATTTTCTTGACAAATCATGCATATGAAATTTTTCTAGGTTTCTAGAAGAGTCCTGAATTCAGGTAGAGAACATAAAGGTCTCATCCTATCCAGATCATTAAAGGGAAAATATTTTATAGAATCATAAAATCATAAAATCTTTTAGGCTGGAAAATATGTTTAAGATCATCAAGTCCAACCATTAACTTAGCACTGCCAAGTCCACCACTAAACCATGTACCTCAGCACCAACTGCCAGGTCCAACACTAAACCATGTCCCTAAACACCACATCTACACATCTTTTAAATACCACAAGGGATGGTGACTCCACCACCTCTCTGGGCAGCCTATTCCAATGTTTATTTTGGTGAAGAGATTTTTCCTAATAACCAATCTAAAGCTCCCTGGGCACAACTTGAGGCTATTTCCTCTTCTTCTATTTCTTCATACTTGGGAAAAGAGACCAACACTCACCTCTTTGCAACCTCCTTTCAGATAATTGTAGAGAGCTATAATGTCACCCCTCAGCCTCCTCTTCTCCAGGCTAAACAACCCCAGTTCCCTCAACTGCTCCTCAGAAGACTTGCACTCCAGACCCTTCACCAGCTTTGTTGCTCTTCTTTTGAGATGCTTCAGCACTTGAATGTCCCTCTTGCAGTGAGGGGCCCAAAACTGAACACAGTATTTGAGGTGTGGCCTCACCAGTGCTGTGCACAGGGGCACAATCACTTCCCTACTCCTGCCAGCCATGCTATTCCTGATACAAGCCAGGATGATGTTGACCTTCTTGGCCACGTGGGCACACTGCTGCCTCATGTTCAGCCAGCTGTCAACCAATACCCCCATGTCCTTCTCCGCCAGGCAGCTTTCCAGCCACTCTTGCCCAAGCCTGTAGTGTTGCATGGGGTTGTTGTGACCGAAGTGCAGGACTCAGCACTTAGCTTTTTTAAACCTTATACAATTGGCCTCAGCCCATTAATCCAGCCTTTCCAGATCTCTCTGCAGAGCCTTCCTACCCTTGAGCAGATGAACACTCCCACCCAACTTGGTGACATCTGCAAATGTATTGAGGGGGCACGTGTTCCCTTCATCCAGATCATCGATAAAGGTATTGAACAAGCCTGGCCCCAACACTGAGCCCTGGGAAACCTGCTCGTGACCAGCTGCCAACTGAATTTAGGTTCATTAACCAAAACTCTTTGGGCCCAGCCATCCAGACAGTTTTTTACCCAGCAAAGAGTACACCCACCCAAGCCATAAGCAACCTGTTGCTCTAGGAAAATGCTGTGGGAAATAGCGTCAAAGGCTTTACTAAAGTCTAGGTAGATAACATCCACAGCCTTTCCTTCAAGTGGGACACCTTGACATAGAAAGGGGTCAGGCTGGTCAGGCAGGACCTGCCTTTCATGAAGGCATGCTTACTGGGTCTGATCACCTGGTTGTCCTGTACATGCCACATGATGGTACTCAAGATGATCTGCTCTACAACCTTACTCAGCACTGAGGTCAGACCAACAAGCCTGTAGTTTCCCAGGTCTTCCTTCAGGCCCTTCTTGTATATGGGTATCACTTTTGCTAACCTCCAGTCATCGGGGACCTCCCTGGTTAACCAGGATTGCTGACAAAAGACTGAAACTGTCTTGGTGAGCAGTTCTGCCAGCTCTCTCAGTACCCTTGGGTGGATCCCATCCAGCTCCATAGATTTGTGTGTGTCTAAGTGGTGCAGCAGATTGCTAACCATTTCCCCTTGGATTATGTGGGTTTCATTCTGTTCCCTGTCCCTGTGTTCCAGCTCAGGGGACTGGGTACCCAGAGGACAACTGGTCTTACTATTAGACTGAGGCAAAGAAGGCATTAACTACCTTAGCCTTTTCCTCAGCCTTTGTCACTATGTTTACCCCTGCATCCAGTAAAGGATTGGATGCAGGGGATAGGTGATAAAGGATAACAGGATTCTCCTCAGCCCTCCTTTTGTTGCTAATGTATTTATAGAAACATTTTTCATTGCCTTTTACAGCAGTAGCCAGATTAAGTTCTGGTTGGTCTTTGGCCCTTCTAATTTTCTCCCTGCATAACCTCATGACATCCTTGTAGTCTGAGTTGCCTGACCCTTCTTCCAAAAGTCATAAAGTCTCTTTTTTTTCTGAGTTCCAACCAAACTACTCTGCTCAGCCAACCCGTTCTTCTTCCTCAGTGGGTCATCTTTTGGCACATGGGGACAGCCTGCTCATGCACCTTTAAGATTTCCTTCTTGAAGAATGTCCAGCTTTCCTGGACTCCTTTGCCCTTCAGGACTTCCTCCCAAAGGGTTCTGTCAACCAGTGCCCTGAACAGGCCAAAGTCTGCCCTCTGGAAGTCCAAGGTAGCAGTTCTGCTGACTTGCCTCCTTACTTCTCTGAGAATCAAAGCCTATCATTTTGTGATTGCTATGCTCAAGACAACCTCCAAACATCACATCACCCACAAGTCCTTCTCTGTTCACCAACAACAGGTGTGAGACTCTCCCAGCTGTTACCATCATTAAGCTCTAGACAGTCAAAGCACTCCCTAACATACAGGGCTACTCCACTGCCTCTCCTTCCTTGTCTATCCCTTCACTAGCACACCGTCCCTCAAACATTGGTGTACTACACCAGGTTTACCTCTAGCAAGCCTGGTTTTATCCCTTCCCCCTTTAAATAGAGTTTAAAGCTCTTTCAATGAGCCCTGGTAACTCCTGTGCAAAGAACCTTTTCCCATTTTGAGACAAGTGTACTCCATCTGTCACCAGAAGGCCTGGCATCATGTAAACTGACCTATGATCAATAACCCCAAAATTCTTCCAGTGACACCGGGCTCAGAGCCAGGTATTGATCTGCTGGCTCTTCCTGTTTCTTCCCTCATCATTCCCTGCAACTGGAAGGATAGAGGAGAACATTACTTGTGCTCCTGATCCCTTAACCAGTTGTCCCAAGGACCTGAAGTGTCTCTGATTGCCCTCAGACTACTTGTTGCAACTTTATCACTGCCTACCTGAAAAATAAGAAATGGATAGTAATCTGGGCTATACCATTTTGTTGTCTGACTTACTTCCAGTCAAATATTATTTCCAGTTCTCAGTTTCACAGAGATTGCTTAAGCAATCTCTCAAATCTGTAAAAAAATTTCCTTTGCAGAATTAGGCTTCTAGAATTGACGGGTTAATGATAGGCCAGTGCCACTATATCTTTTAATACCTGTGGTGTTATTATCTTTTGCTTCTTTAAGATGTATGAGGAAGTTCTGAAATATGCCTTGAACTGTTTGTCACAAGACTGGTGAATCCTGGAACTACCATAAAGTTGTAAAAATACAAATTCATAGAATACTTCAAGCAAGGAAAGATATTATTTTAAAAGCAATTTTAACACTTATTCATATTCCACAAGCAATATTACATAGGGGGAAAATTCTTCTGATAAATATCCATCTACCTAATATCCTTAGTTGAACTGTGAATTAGCAATAGAAGACAATCACATAAACTGTAAAAGTTACTGATTAAAAATTATTATTTTTATTACTACTTCCATTTAAGAATCACAACTGAATTGACACACTTAGCTTAAATGGATAGCCTGTAAGGGTTTTCGTTGTCCTTTCATTTTCATAATAATTTAGCATTTTGTAGCCGTTCTGAAGAGTCCTCCCATTCCCCTTGCCTGTCCAGATAATTAACTTTGCCCTTATCAAGTATAAAATACTTGATGTGAAAATGGTCAAGCATTACGCCTGCGTAAAGCAGGGAAAATATAGGTTTGGTATGCACATCAGTATGTATTATTAAGATTTATAGAGGGGTTCTTATTTTCATCATTAAGTTACAAGAACAAAAGATAACCCCATTCTCACATAGTCTCATTATTACCAAACACTTACTATTAACATGTTTATCAATAAATAATTTAATTCCTGAAACAAAATAATAACACTGGGTAATACTGTAAGAATGCTTATATTGCATTGCTGCAAAATTATCTGTCGAGTAATGTACTATTTGCAGTGTTAGCAATGTAGTTTTAGTGATGTGGTTTTATTGTGCATTTTTATTGTTTGCTTCTATTCCATTCAGTGATCCTATTATGCATTTTGCAAATGTGCTGTATAAAGTTGCTGTAACAAATGTTGAAGCAATAACAAAACTTGAAGTAATAAAGCTTGACTGATATACTGCTTTGCTGATGGGAGTTGAAAAACTGTTTTTTCAAAGTGCATTTGCATTAAATCTCTGTTTCAATAAGCTGAAAGAGCTTGTTTATCTTTTTCTAGATAAAGGAAATGAGCAGTTGATTATTTTCTGTGTAAACAAAGAGAAAGGGTCAAATTAACATGTAATATAAATACAAGTTCAAATAGGTTAGAAATCAACCCAGCTGACATTTTCTGTTAAAAATTTACTGAGATACTGAACGCTTACAACGGGTAGGTAGTTCTCTACTTCTACAGAACTGTTATTTTCAGACTTTAACTGGAAGCACTGAGTAAATAAAGAAAACATTAGTCTGTGTTTGATATACACAAGAAACTGTTCTATTTCAAAACTTCCTATGAGAAAAGGAATTAGGATGATATAGATATACATTTGCCTTCATGTACTAGTCAAACTAGGCCAAATCCAGACCTTGAGTAAACACTGATTTCAGTAGAGCTGCACCTGTTTATATTAACCTGAAATTATGCCCCATTTGCCTCTTGCAAAGACTACAATTAACATACATTTAATTAAACAAAATTAAAATAAGGTATAAACCTACATTATTTGTGATTATAAGATGAATAACTGCTGTATGCTACTTTTCTCTACAATAATGCAATATTTGGGGTTCAGCTCTAATGACCTACTCTTTTCCATGCTGTAGTACCACTGAAAGTCATAAACCTTAGCTCTACAGCCAGCTCGCCTATTCAACCGAAAAGTCAAACTTCTGCAAGATATTTCCTTCTGTTAGTTAGGTCAGGGGTGCAAAAATACATTGAAGAACACTTTTGGTAACAAACCTTCTATCAAGTCCACTGTTTTCATTCTGACATGGCCTTTTCCTTTTGGTGTAAGAGGTTGATTGGGTATTTTTCCTTCCTAGAATGCTTGCCTATTCTAGATAAGCATCTAGGTAGACATTTTCACATGTTCCTTATAGGATTTTAAACAATGGATAAAACAGACAATTTAAAGTTGTTTTCCATCATCCCAAGATATGAACAGCAAAACCACAAAATTAAAAATTTTAAAGTCTGTATGTTCAAAACTTGAATATCAAAAAACTTGCTTAAAATTGAGAAATATTTCCATATTTAACATTTATACTTGGCTTTGCTCTATCTACATAAAGTTGTCTGCTGCCTAATATTTGGCACTAGTTTTTGAATGCATCTTGTACTGCTCACCAAGTATTTCTGAGGAACTGCAATG